>NC_088871.1:29078432-29098706 GCF_032884065.1 Artemia franciscana
TCATGTTTGTCCGCATATGACGTCTGAATTATTTCACACTAATACAAAATAAGAAAAAAAACTAAAAAAGGTAAAAACTACAAAAAAAAACTAAAAAGAAAAAAAAAACTAAAAAAGCTAAAAAACTAAAAAAAACTAAAAAAAGGTAAAAAACTAAAAACTAAAAAAAACTGAAAAAACTAAAAAAAGGCAAAAACTACAAAAAAAAAACTAAAAACTAATAAAAAAACTAAAAAATCTAAAAAACTAAAAAAACTAAAAAAACTAAAAAAGGTAAAAAACTAAAAAAAAAACTAAAAACTAAAAAAGAAAAAAACTAAAAAAAGGAAAAGACTGAAAAATAAAAGAGAAAAAGAAAACTAAAAAAATATGAATAAAAATACAAAAAAATAAAAAAGATAAAAACTACAAAAAAACTAAAAGAAAAAACGAAAAAAAACTAAAAAAGCTAAAAAATAAAAGAAGCAAAAATCTAAAGAAGGTAAAAACTAGAAAAAAAAAGAAAACAAAATAAAAAAATCTAAAAAAGCTTAAAAACTAAAAAAAACTAAAAAAAGATAAAAAACTAAAAAAAAAACTAAAAAAAGGAAAAAACCATAAAATAAACTAAAAACTAATAAAAAAAAATAAAAAAAGCTAAAAAACTAAAAAAACTAAAAAAAAACTAAAAAAGGTAAAAACTAAAAGAACTAAAAAAGAAAAAAAAACTAAAAAAAGGAAAAAACTGAAAATAAAGGAGAAAAAGAAAACTAAAAAAATATAAATAAAAATAAAAAAACTAAAAAGATAAAAACTTCAAAAAAAACTAAAAAGAAAAAAGAAAAAAACTAAAAAACCTAAAAAAAGGTAAAAACCAATAAAAAAAAAAAACTAAAAACAATAAAAGGGAAAAAATGGGACACAACTACAACGGGGACGCCGGGGGGCACAGGGGGATATAAATGACGACCGAGACACCGGGACACATGGAATATAAATGACGCCCGGGACACTCAAAGAGAAATCACAGACTGGACACCGGGACACAAATGACGACCGGGACACAGGGACAAAACTACAAAGGGGATGCCGGGGGGCACAAGGGGATATATAAATGACGATGGCGACACAGGGAATGGTAGATTAGTAATCACCATCAACAAAGCTCAAGGGCAATCATTAGAATCATGAGGTATAGATCTGAATACGGATTGTTTTCCCATGCACCATTATATGTTGCATTTTCAAGAGTCGGTAAACAATCTATTTATATGCACAGACAATGGGACAGCAAAGAATTTTGTATATTCGCAAGTTTTACGTAGTTAAAAACATATATATATATATATATATATATATATATATCTATATTCACAGGTGGGACATAGGGACACAACTACAATTGCGCGTAACTAATATGGCGCGTAACGACTTACGCGCGCGGGGGGGCTTGGGGGGGCCGCGAAGCGCCCCCACCAACTAGGTGTTGGGGTGGCGCGAAGCGCCACCCAAACAGCTAGTATATATATATATATATATATATATATATATATATATATATATATATATATATATATATATATATATATATATATATATATAGCTAGCTGTTGGGGTGGCGCTTCGCGCCACCCCAACACCTAGTTGGTGGGGGCGCTTCGCGCCCCCCCCAAGCCCCCCCGCGCGCGTAAGTCGTTACGCGCCATAATAGTTACGCGCCATTGTAGTTGTGTCCCTATGTCCCACCTGTGAATGTAGATATATATATATATATATGGTTTTAACTACGTAAAACTTGCGAATATACAACATTCTTTGCTGTCCCATTGTCTTTGCATATAAATAGATTGTCAGGTTTACCGACTCTTGAACATGCAACATATAATGGTCCATGGGAAAACAATCTGTATTCAGATCTATACCTCATGATTCTAATGATTGCCCTTGAGCTTTGTTGATGGTGATTGCTAATCGACCATTCCCTGTCCCGGTGTCCCGGTCGTCATTTACATCCCCCTGTTTCCCCCGGTGTCCCCGTTGTAGTTGTGTCCCTGTGTCCCGGTCGTCATTTATATTCCCTGTGTCCCGGGTCCCGGTCATCATTTGTATCCCGGTGTCCCGGTCTGTATATACATTCGTTTTTTAGTTTTGTTTTTCTCCTTTAATTTTTTCCTTTTTTTTTCTTTTTTAGCTTATTTAGATTTTTAGATTTTTTAGTTTTTTTTATTAGTTTTTAGTTTTTATTTCTTTTTAGTTTTTTTGTCCCGGTCGTCATTTATATCCCCCTGTTTCCGCCGGTGTCCCCGTTGTAGTTGTGTCCCTGTGTCCCGGTCGTTATTTATATTCCCTGTGTCCCGGTCGTCATTTGTATCCCGGTGTACCGGTCTGTATATACATTCGTTTTTTAGTTTTGTTTTTCTCCTTTATTTTTTTCCTTTTTTTTTCTTTTTTAGTTTATTTAGATTTTTAGATTTTTTAGTTTTTTTATTAGTTTTTAGTTTTTTTTTCTTTTTAGTTTTTTTGTAGTTTTTACCTTCTTTTTAGTTTTGTTAATTTTTTTTTTTACTTGTGTCCTGGTCGTCATTTATACTCCCTGTGTCCCGGTGCTTTGTTGATTGCTAATCGAACATTCCTTTTGTCCTGGTCGCTTTCTCTTTGAGTGTCGTCATTTATTTTTTTCTTTTTTAGTTCTTTTAGTTTTTACCTTTTTTAGTTTTTTTTTAGTTTTTAGTTTTTTTAGTTTTTTACCTTTTTTTAGTTTTTTTAGTTTTTTTAGTTTTTTAGCTTTTTTATTTTTTTTATTAGTTTTTAGTTTTTTTGTAGTTTTTGCCTTTTTTTTAGTTTTTTTAGTTTTTTAGCTTTTTTATTAGTTTTTAGTTTTTTTTGTAGTTTTTGCCTTTTTTTAGTTTTTTTAGTTTTTTAGCTTTTTTATTTTTTTTATTAGTTTTTAGTTTTTTTTGTAGTTTTTGCCTTTTTTTAGTTTTTTCAGTTTTGACGTCACCTGATCCAGTTTTTTCAGGTGACGTCACCTGATCCACGATCCACAGATCCACAGACAACTTATTTTTATATATATAGATAGTTTTTTTTTTTTTTACTTATGTCCTGGTCGTCATTTATACTCCCTGTGTCCCGGTGCTTTGTTGATTGCTAATCGAACATTCCTTTTGTCCTGGTCGCTTTCTCTTTGAGTGTCGTCATTTATTAGTTTTTTCCTTTTTTTTTTAGTTTTTTATTGGTTTTTACCTTTATTTTAGCTTATTTTTCAATTTTTTCCTTTTTTTTAGTTTTTTTTTATTTTTTATTTTTTTTAGTTTTTTACCTTTTTTTAGTTTTTTTAGTTTTTTTAGTTTTTTAGCTTTTTTACTTTTTTTATTAGTTTTTAGTTTTTTTTGTAGTTTTTGCCTTTTTTTAGTTTTTTCAGTTTTTTTTTTAGTTTTTTATTGGTTTTTACCTTTATAGTTTTTTTAGTTTTTTAGCTTTTTTATTTTTTTTATTAGTTTTTAGTTTTTTTGTAGTTTTTGCCTTTTTTTAGTTTTTTCAGTTTTGACGTCACCTAATCCAGTTTTTTCAGGTGACGTCACCTGACACATCCATCCATCCATCCACAGACAGACAACTTATTTTTATATATATAGATATATATATGTATATGTATATATATATATATATATATATATATATATATATATATATATATATATATATATATATATATATATATATATATATATATATATGTTTTTAACTACGTAAAACTTGTGAATATAGAATACTCTTCGCTGTCCTTCGCTGATTTTCAGGTTTACCGACTCTTGAACATGCAACATATAACTGTCCATGGGAAAACAATCCGTATTCAGATCTATACCGCATTTTTCTAATGATTGTCCTTGGACTTTGTTGATGGTAATTGCTAGTAGAATATTCCCTGTGTCCCCGTCGTCATTTATATATCCTCCATGTGTCCTTCCGGCGTCCCCGTTGTAGTTGTGTCCCTGTGTCCCGGTTGTCATTTATATTCCCTGTGTCCCGGTCGTCATTTGTGTCCCGGTGTCTCGGTCTGTAATTTCTCTTTGAGTGTCCTGGTCGTCATTTATATTCCGTGTCCCGCTTGTCATTTGTGTCCCGGTCTGTAATTTCTCTTTGAGTGTCCCGGTCCTCATTTATATTCCTTGTGTCCCGGTCTGTAACATACGACAATAGATCAATTGTGTTGTAACTTTGTTCACGATCCAATTCTACACATGTAGAAATGGAAGCAGTACGATTAGGTGAAGGCATTCCCAAATGCTTGAGAAGTTTGTTTGCAATAGATAAGCACAAATCTTCAATCATAACTAAATTGCAGTTATAAATTTCTGTTGTAAGGCCAAGGTCATATCTGACCTTTCTAGCCGTATTCGGTGGAGTATATTCTCGGCCATTTGCGATTTGTATTTCTCCCATAACTCTGTAGGAGATGAAGGAGAGCAACTTTTGCCGGAAGACACGGGCCGTAATGTCATGTCTATGAACCGGCGATCATCCAGGATGTAAAAGCTGTTGTATCTAATCCCAAGATGGATTATATATAAATGTAATAAATGACGAATCATTAATCTATAGGCATAATATTTCATTGTGCTGCATTTCTTATCCATTTCTTTGTTAGTGGCTGGATTTATCAATTTAATATTAAAGTGATAGCCGTCGGCTCCATCCCAAAAAATGATAGGATATTGTAGGGCATCGTATAATCGATGAGTTTAATAAAAACTTCTCTTTGAAATGCCTTCTTATATACTTATAATGACGTCATATACAAAGCCTTTGACGTCATATACAAATCACCGACCATAACGATTGCCACTTCGTTGATAGTTGCGTATCAGTAGGCATCGATTCGATTGCTGTTTTGAACAGAAGCACTAAATTATTATTTATGTGGAAAAGATGTTGCAACTGGGAAACGATAGTCCTTTCAACGCCTTTTTTTTATCATCGGTATCACTTTTAAGTTGTTTGGTTTGTTTTACCTTGACTTGTCTTTCGTCACTATGAAATACATATCGCCGAACCTTTGTTTTTTTAACTAAAATCTGGTAGGCATTGATGACCTTATCCAAGTCAAAATCCCAAACCCAATCATCATCGCTATCATTTTCAGTTTTGATACGTTTTGACTCTCGCTGTCCAGGTTGTTTCAGGTTGCTCTTGTGATTCCTCGGCACGCTTTCTTTTGGTGATTTCTCTTTGAGACGCAAGCCTGTTTTCACGCTATTGTTGTGATTCCTCGGCACGCTTTCTTTTCATACTTTCTCTATTAGCCGCAAGCCTGTTTTCACGCTGTTGTTGTGATTCCTCGGCACGCTTTCTTTTCTTACTTTCTCTATTAGCCGCAAGCCTTATGGCATTAGCTGTTTGAGCAGCTTCCTCGGCTGTTTCTTCTGCCATTGTAGGTTCTTCTGTCATTTTAAGATCTATATTAAAAATTTCTCTTTGATGTTGTGATTCCTCGGCACGCTTTCTTTTCATACTTTCTCTAAATATTTCTCTTTGAAAGGCCTTAGAAGTGCCGCCCAAACACCTAATTGGTAGGGGCGCTTCGCGCCCCCAAGCCCCTCCCCCGCGCGTAAGTCGTTTACGCGCCATATTATTTACGCGCCATTGTAGTTGTGTCCCTGTGTCCCACCTGTGAATATAGATAGATGTATATATATATATATATATATATATATATATATATATATATATATATATATATATATATATATATATATATATATATATATATATATATATATTATATATATATATATATATATATATATATATATATATATATATATATATATATATATATATATATATATATATATATATATATATATATATATATATATATTTTTAACTACGTATCACTTGCGAATATACAACATTCTTCGCTGTCCCATTGTCTGTGCATAAAAATAGATTTTCAGGTTTACCGACTCCTGAACATGCAACATATAATTTGTCCGTGAGAAAAACAATCCGTATTCAGATCCATACCTCATTATTCTAATGATTGCCCTTGAGCTTTGTTGATGGTGATTGCTAATAGAACATTCCCTGTGTCCCCGTCGTCATTTATATATCCCCTCTGTGCCTCCGGCGTCCCCGTTGTAGTTGTGTCCCTGTGTCCCGGTCGTCATTTGTGTCCCGGTGTCCCAGTCTGTAATTTCTCTTTGAGTGTCCCGGTCGTCATTTATATTCCCTGTGTCCTGCTCGTCATTTGTGTCCCGGTTGTCCATGGGAAAAACAATCCGTATTCAGATCTATACCTCATTATTGTAATGATTTCCCTTGAGCTTTATTGATGGTGATTGCTAATCGAACATTCCCTGTGTCCCGGTCGTCATTTATATATCCCCCCTGTGCCCCCCGGCGTCCCCATTGTAGTTGTGTCCCGGTGTCCCAGTCTGTAATTTCTCTTTGAGTGTCCCGGTCGTCATTTATATTCCCTGTGTCCCGGTCGTCATTTGTGTCCCGGTGTCCCGGTCTGTAATTTCGTCAGTCGACAAACATGACGTGAGTCGACAAACAACTTCATGGCGGCATAATGCTCAATCCTTATAATGACGTCAGTCGACTAACATGCATAACGTCAGTCAACACACAACACGCAAACAACTTATTTTTATAGATATACTAGCTGTTGGGGTGGCGCTTCGCGCCACCCCAACACCTAGTTGGTGGGGGCGCTTCGCCACCACCCAAGCCCCCCCCGCGCGCGTAAAGTCGTTACGCGCCATATTAGTTACGCGCCATTGTAGTTGTGTCCCTGTGTCCCACCTGTGAATATGTGAAAAACATATATATGTTTTTAACTACGTAAAATTTGCGAATATACAACATTCTTCGATGTCCCATTGTCTGTGCATATAAATAGATTGTCAGGTTTACCAACTCTTGAACACACAACATAAAATTGTCCATGGGAAAAACAATCCGTATTCAGATCTATAACTGATTATTCTAATGATTGCCCTTGAGCCTTGTTGATGTTGATTGCTAATCGAACATTCCCTGTGTCCCCATCGTCATTTATATATCCCCCTGTGCCCCCGGCATGCCCTTGTAGTTGTGTCCCTGTGTCCCAGTCGTCATTTATATTCCCAGTATCCCGGTCGTCATTTGTATCCCAGTGTCCCAGTCTGTAATTTCTCTTTGAGCGTCCAGGTCGTCATTTATATTCCCTGTGTCCCGGTCTGTAATTTATCTTTGAGTGTCCCGGTCGTCATTTATATTCCCTGTGTCCCGGTCGTCATTTGTGTCCCGGTGTCCCGGTCTGTAATTTCGTCAGTCGACAAACATGACGTGAGTCGACAAACAACTTCATGGCGGCATAATGCTCAATCCTTATAATGACGTCAGTCGACTAACATGCATAACGTCAGTCAACACACAACACGCAAACAACTTATTTTTATAGATATACTAGCTGTTGGGGTGGCGCTTCGCGCCACCCCAACACCTAGTTGGTGGGGGCGCTTCGCCACCCCTCAAGCCCCCCCCGCGCGCGTAAAGTCGTTACGCGCCATATTAGTTACGCGCCATTGTAGTTGTGTCCCTGTGTCCCACCTGTGAATATGTGAAAAACATATATATGTTTTTAACTACGTAAAATTTGCGAATATACAACATTCTTCGATGTCCCATTGTCTGTGCATATAAATAGATTGTCAGGTTTACCGACTCTTGAACACACAACATAAAATTGTCCATGGGAAAAACAATCCGTATTCAGATCTATAACTGATTATTCTAATGATTGCCCTTGAGCCTTGTTGATGTTGATTGCTAATCGAACATTCCCTGTGTCCCCATCGTCATTTATATATCCCCCTGTGCCCCCGGCATGCCCTTGTAGTTGTGTCCCTGTGTCCCAGTCGTCATTTATATTCCCAGTATCCCGGTCGTCATTTGTATTCCAGTGTCCCAGTCTGTAATTTCTCTTTGAGCGTCCAGGTCGTCATTTATATTCCCTGTGTCCCGGTCTGTAATTTATCTTTGAGTGTCCCGGTCGTCATTTATATCTCCCGGTCGTTATTTGTGTCCCAGTGTCCCAGTCTGTGATTTCTCTTTGAGTGTCCCGGTCGTCATTTATATTCCCTGTGTCCCGGTCTATAGTTTTCTTTTTCTCCTTTATTTTTCAGTTTTTTTCCTTTTTTTACTTTTTTTTTCTTTTTCAGTTTTTAGTTTTTTTAATTAGTTTTTAGTTTTTTTCTTTTTAGTTTTTTTTTGTAGTTTTTACCTTTTTTTAGTTTTTTTCTTTTTTAGTTTTTAGTTTTTTACCTTTTTTTATTTTTATTTTTTTGGTTTTTTAGCTTTTTTAGCTTTTTTAGTTTTTTTAGTATTTTCTTTTTAGTTTTTTTGTAGTTTTTACCTTTTTTAGTTTTTTTTTCTTCTTTTGCATTAATGCACCAAACGACGTCATTTGGAAACATGAGTCATATTTTCTGATTTTTGATAAAAAAAAAGCTTAGATTCTGACGTAGTTCCAGTAAGCAAAGTCTTCAATGGCTCTGGGGGTACAGCCAGTTGAGGAAGTTTAACTTTTCCTGAGGCGCAACACATTCCCATTGTTTCATCATTAAATTTCAAGGCCTTGCAGTAGGGACAAATTTTAGACATAGTCCCGATTTGAACACATCTACTATAATCATCGACTGGGCTGTACCTGAATGCCAGGCGATAATTTTCACGTTGATCTTGTGATTCCTCGGCACGCTTTCTTTTGGCATTACCTCTTGAAGCCGCAAGCCTGTTTTCACGTTGCTCTTGTGATTCCTCGGCACGCCTTCTTTTTTCACTTTCTCTTTTAGCAGCAAGTCTGGTTTCGCGTTGCTCTGGTAGTTCCTCGACACGCCTTCGTTGACGGAAATTGCACATTCCTAATCTGGCATTATCTCTTGATGCCGCAAGCCTGTTTTCACGTTGCTCTTGTGATTCCTCGGCACGCTTTCTGTTCTTACTTTCTCTATCAGCCGCAAGCCTGTTTTCTTGCTGTTCTTGTGATTCCTCGGCACGCTTTCTTTTCTTACTTTCTCTATCAGCAGCAAGTTTTTTGGCATAGACTCTTTGAGCAGCTTCCTCGGCTGTTGCCATTGTAGGTTCTTCAGTCATTTTACAATTAAAGATTTTTCCGTCCACGATCTTCTTACAACTAAAAATTTGTCTTTGAACGAATTTCTTAAATACCTTTAATGACGTCATCGTCAAAACAAACATGACGACAACTAACTTCATGACGACATGACGTCACTCGACAGACATAACACACAGACAACTTATTTTTATATATATAGATAGATAGATGTCCCGGTCGTTATTTGTGTCCCGGTGTCCCAGTCTGTAATTTCTCTTTGAGTGTCCCGGTCGTCATTTATATTCCCTGTGTCCCGGTCGTCATTTGTGTCCCGGTGTCCCAGTCTGTAATTTCGTCAGTCGACAAACATGACGTGAGTCGACAAACAACTTCATGACCAAGAGGGTACGTGATAAGAAAAGACCTTTAGATTATGCTATTAACTTTGATATACTAGACACTTATCATTCAATACTTTCAAATTATAAAAAAAAATGAACTATTTGATTCGCAAAACGTAGGAATCTTCAATAATGGCTTTGACAGAAATTAGATAAATAGGAAAAAGACAAAATTCATGCGAGAATCAAGACATACTTTACTACTAGGCTACCAAATATATTTCAGAAAAAGGCCCAGTTTTGCTGGAACATAATAAAAGAGAAGATTATTTCGTTCTGAGATGTTTACTGATACTGAATAGTACAGTAAAAATTACATGCGCATAATATTGACAATATTCAAAAAAGATAGGGGAAAGCGGCGATTGAGAAAGAGAACTATATAACGACTTTTTTAGAGATGACAAAAGCATTTATGCTAATACCCAGAAGAACATGTTTGATAATCATAACCATGGAACAGTAACACCAAATGTAAACCCCTGGGCCCGGATGTGGCGTGTAAATCTGTATATTGACCCAATCGCATCAAGGTGTTGTATAGAAACAAAGTTAGTTGAAACAATTTTTATTAGAAGCCTGTTTTGGTAGGATACAGGCATAAATTTTTTTATCAGTGTAAGAGTTATGTTCTGTGTCCCCATAGCCCAGTGGTTAAGACAATGGGATAGCATGTCTGAGATTCTGGTTTCGGACTCCCCAAGTGACAGATTTCATGTTAACACCTTACTATGAATATCATTATCGTTATTATTATGAACATAACAAGCTAAAAAGTTACTTACTCTTTTCCGGCGAGATTCTTTCTTCTTTTTGTTCTCCCTGGAGAACGATTTAAAGTCTTCCACTTCGTTTTTCTTTATCATGTCTAGAAGAATTTCTCTATATCGAGGCTCATCATCAATAGTTGAGCACATTATAGAATCCAGAATTATATCCATATCCCCTTTACTTGAGATGTAAATTTCTTTTAAATCTTCTCTCTCTTCTTCAGAACCTAGAAATACATTAAAAAAAAAATAAAAAAATAAGACAATATTTGGTAAGTAATTTTATAAGGGAAAAAGAGTATTATTTTCAACCAAAATTCCGCCAGATTCTTAATACTAATAAAACACCCATTTCCCAACAATTTTTCCACCCATAGCTCTTCTCCATCATCCACTTCAAAAATATACTTTCTCAAATCTCTAAATCTTCTGCACTTCAAAATTATACAAGATAATGAACGATTCCGATTAGCTAAAGAAAAAGGCATGTGACAAGCATGAGACAATTCAAAATTACAACGTCATGCAAAATTATACAAGATAATAAATGAATCTGAACAGCTAAAGCAAAAGGCACTAAAAAACGTATGAGGTAATTACGAACGAAGAATGAAGTACAATGAAATCTGGGAGTAGAAAATATAGGACAACAAGCATCACAACAAATCACAAATGAAATCTGTTAGAGGTTAGAGTGACGGCGGTTAGAGGACAAGTGACAGCGAGCATTACATCTAATTCTAAACCAAAATGACCCGCAACGAAATCAACGGTTATAAGAGAAGCAACAGCGAGAATCACACCGAATCCCAAACGAAAATAATGCACAACGTAATGTGCTTAGAAGACTTGCAACAACGAGCATTAAGACAGAACGCAAACAAAATTATTTACGACAAAATCTACGGTTAGAAGACAAACAACAGCGAGGATCACAACAAATCCCACGAGACAATGGAGCACACAAAATCTGTGGTTAGAAGACATGTGAAAACAACTATGGTCAGTCGAATGAAATATAACAGCAAGGATTACATCAAATCGTAACCAAAAATGACACGCAACGAACTATAAACGACGAACTGAATTGTGTAACAAAATAATTGAAGCAAAAATAATAACTGGATAAAAAGCTAGAAAAGAAGTCACATTAATTGTCAGTCAGATGACAAGCGACAGTGAGAATCACATATATAAAAACTTAACACGTAATGAATCCCTAGCGAAAATAATGCAGACGAAATATGCGCTTAGAAGACTTGCGAAAAAGGAGATTACGACTAAAAAGATTTTAAAGCTTCATTTAATCAATTTAATTCATTTGAGTTTTCAATAGTGTATAACTACGCTATTGCGCATGAAGAGGTGCGAAAACTGATGCAACCTAAGAGCATTATTATTAATCTGAAATCTGTAGATAGTGGGTACAGATTCTGTAAATATCTGGTAGAGGGTACAGTGAAAAGGTAAAAAATAAAACAGCCAAGTTGAAAGGCTTAGAAGAATAGGTGAATATGTCTTAGAACTAATATTAGGGTACTAAAGTCACAGTAATGATAATGGTTGGGCATGAATCTGAAATCTGAACGCTTCAAAAAGTTGAGATAGATATATTGAATATTTTCTAGAAGTAGTTTTAGGTACTCATTTGAACGATTGTATGCCAAACAATAAGTCGTACGAAGATCTGGTTTTAGGAAACTAGAAGCCACAGTATTGACAGGGGTTTAGTATTGTTCTAAAACTGCGCATCGAAAGGTTGAGGAGCTACACTAGATATTTTCAAAAGGAACTGTTTCAGAATATATATTCCAGCACTCTTTGATTGACCAAATATCAAACAGCAAGCTGCACAGAAAATTAATTCCAATCCCACTTTCCTGGGCTGTAATGCCAAAAGAAATGCTAAGATAGTTAGGTCACACTTTACGAAAAAAGAATGATACTGCTGTTGCTACTACTAACAACTAATTGTACTACCAAGCCACCTGAGGCCAACACAGCAGCGCAAGCTCCTTCTAAATCCCAAAAGGCTCAAAACTTCAATCTTTACTACAAAAGAATACCATCCACCATAGCTATTCTATTTTTTACAACTTACCTCCATTTACAATATTTATTAATAATCTTTAATAATTTTAGAGCTCAGAAAAATCAATAAAACAGATGAGATAACACGATGGTACACCGATAGAAATTATTACATGCAAAAATCTTTATGATGCAAAACATAAGCGGTATAAATGGAAGAAAACCAGGAGCAAATCTTTACTGATGTGTAATCTCCACCACCTTCCCATCAAGAACCAAAACTTTCAAAGTGGCAAGAACTAAAAAATATCTGTAAAATATTTATATTCGTTATGGCCAACATACAAGCAGAAAACAAAATCCCACAAACATCATTCCTTGAAACCAAATTGAAAAACGCGCTAGAGTGGACAAATTATCTAGTTGAAACCATTTCCAAGGAGCATATAAAACTCCTTATACATAAGGAAATACTATCAAACCCCTGATCTTGTTCCGTGGGGTAAAAAAGTTAGCAAGCTACTGATGCTACATTAGATGCCTCTGCGTCCAGAAATTAACAGACTGTTACTCAGTTTTAGATTTTACAGAGCACGAACCCAGGTACTCATTTATTCCTAGTCTAGGCGACTTATTTTTCTTAAGATCACTTTGTAAATTTATGCGTACCCTGGGATCTCAAAACTTCCAAAGGCTCGTTCATTTTGCTAATATTTTTATTTTAAACACCCAACCCGCGTGCATTATCTAAGTCAAGGAGAGTTTTACCTTTTAATTTGATCCCATGTTCTCCCTTAGTCATTACCATGTTCTTTAGGATAAAGTCCATCAAAATAATCCTTCTAAACAGGAATGGGATACAACCTTGCCAAACCTGGTTCAACCCCAAACCCACTACTAACATCACTTCCTAGCATAACCGCAGTAACATCATCTCATACAGAGAACAGCCATTTCGGTGTACTTTTCTAGTATACCGGGACCAGACAAAGATAGGGCCTTAACTAGAACTTTTTTATCAGCTGAATCTAATGCTTGTTCATAGCCTATAAAACTAAGGAATAAAGGCGCTGGTGATTCAGACACATATCAATTATTGATCTAAGAGTGAGAATTTTGTCAACATATCTTCTTCCCTTCTTATAATCGCACTGTTCTATGAAAATCCGTTCTCAGCACACCACAGTCCAACAAGTATCATCATTCTAAGTATTTCACTCCCTACAGAAATCAAGCTAATAAATTTGTAATTATCACACTCATTCTTATCCACTATCCTATAAAGACTTTTAATTTATGTTTTCTAAAGTTATACAAGTATTTTCCCTTTTTCAAAGATCATGTTCAATCTCCAGTGCCTTATCTCTAACTTCGTAATCGCCATGTTTCAAGAAGCTCACTTACCACGCTATCAATATACATGGCCTTAATGTTTTTCAGTCCCTTTAGTACTGTCTCAAAGTCCTCCTTGCAAGATAGATTCGGAAGTAAAAGCTTGATAGGAGATAGTGAAGAGTGAACCTCTTACTAAGGTGGGATGGAGGAGTAGTGTGTACAGATGTGTAGGTCTCAGACGGCTAGGTACTGTGATAGGCAGTAGTAGTAGAATAGCTAACCATCTGGTCTATTGGGTTATGCTGACCCCTCAGCTTTTTTAGTCGTTAGTCTTTCCAATAGAAATTTACCAATTCTTAAAAATATCCTAAATTGATTTGATATAAAATCATTTGAAAATTGACATTGTAAAATGTATTTTTAGAACATTTTTGAGAGCTAAAACACATTTTGTTCACTTTCTTGGGCACTATCTTAAAATTGAAGTTTTAAGCTTCATAATGATACATTGTGACTAAAATTGCTACAAAAAAAAAAATGAAGAAAATTAAAGCAAATGTTTGCAGGTAACCTTATCATTTCATTTTCTTGCTTATAGCTCTTCTTGTTATTCGATTGTCAACCTTCCCTCTCTGAATCTGTTATCTTAAAGTTTTGTATAATCAACAAACTTCAGTCAGATATTCACTATCATAAATCAAGGATCCCCTCTAACTAAGCTTATTCTTACTGTTGAGTCAGCTTATGCGTCACTTTGTTTTCCTTTTGCATTACTCATGCTAACTAGTATCCCTTCGTACTAAGCTTATTCTTAACCTTATTTTCCTTTTGTATTTCTCATACTTCCCATAAGCCTCTCCCTGAAATTATTCCTTTTATTGGTAAGGATTTATTACTTGATCAATTCTTTCAGGGAGAGAGACTTTGCCCCTAGATTTGTCTGCCCTTCCCCCTAATTTTTGAAATTACTTTTTCCGGGGCAAACTCGTTGAAAAATGCCCTTTTGGTAATTTCATTGACAAACTGAAAAAAGACAAATCCCCCCCCCGTAGCAAACTCCCGTATCTGCGACTTCAACACATGTCCTTCGTTGTATTGTATTGTATCAGATTAACGACGCTTCTTGACTACTAAGATCCCTGCGTCGGCCCTGCAGTGCATTGCTGCAGCACTTGTCCCTAGTTTTTTTTTTTTTTTTTTTCTACTGTTCTTTGAAAAAATTGCGTAAATTTTTCAACTGATTTATAGTTATCATTAGTAAAACAAAGACAGGGAGCTCACCTTTATATTTTTCTTCAAATTTTTTGATGTCACCTAAAGAAACCTTGGGGAAAATAATTCTGAAATATTCAGACCAATCTCGTTCTTGGTCAATGAAATCTTCATCTTCCACACATCCTGGAAAGAAAAAAAAAAGCTAAATTACAAACAAAATATGTCTGAGCAGCGGACGAAGATGATGTTTTTCAATTTAAGAAAATAAACTTAATGTTAACACAATTCTTTCAATCCACCCAACACTATTTTTAAAAAAAATTTCTCTTCTAAAATTCTCCTTCTTTTCAAGGGAAATTTATATCCTTAGACAGTCTAAGCTAATAGATCTGATGTACCTTTTATACAATATGATTGACATAATAATTGGGGACAGGGGCACCCCCTCCTTCATTTTGAAAGACATCGTTTTGAAAGGTATTTTTTCATCTAAATACTTTTCTTTTAAATTTTCCCAGAAAAAAAAAAACAACACAAATTTACGTTCCTCTTAGATTCCGAAAAATTAATTTTGCCTCCTCATCTTAATTTTCAAGGATTGAAACTACTGAAGTTATACAGGCTTTCTCATATTATTACTAACAAAAAGCCATCTTTATAGGATTCTCAGATTCGAAAAACCTAACCATTTTTCGGACAGTTTAAAGTTTATTTTTTAAATGTTTCAAGTTCCTATCTTGAACATTTAGCTCTTAGTTCAATTTAAAATCGATTAAACGTTTAAGCAATGATTTTGGTCTATAAGTGTTGTATTGCGGCTATTGTGTGTACATTTTGCACAATATGCAAATATTATCTCCATGAGCCCATATAAGCTGGTCTGTGTGGGCATGTGATAAAGTGAGGATTTTTTGTTGTAAATTAGATATGGAGGAATCAACTGTGTTATTTCGCTGAAATAAAAACTCCATCATGAGAAACTGCATTGAACTCGTACAAAACTGTTTTTTGGTAAAAATCAACCATAGCAAGTGTACAAGTAGCATTCATGATAAAATAACTGTTCTACCATAAACTCGATTATACCCAGAATTGGGTCGTATGGCAACTATAAATTCGAGAAAAATTCGAAAATCAACACAGAAGTATATTTGACACATATTATTCACGCTAATTTACTATATTGGCTTATATTATTTAAATTTTATTCACTTAACCTTTTTAAATGGCCAGTTAAGGGGTTATCTCAACCCAAATACATCGCTAAGTGCACAGTGCTGATATTGTATATACACACAATGTGCACATCTTAAAATACTTCATACCCCTGGAGGACCGCCGATAACCTAACTATAGTTAATCGCGACTTTGCTATATTTCTTATCAAAGTAAAGCCATTTGTACAGTTGCCTCGATTTAGCCAATGCCAGTGAGAAAATGTTTAATTGAAAAAACAAACTAAAATAGTCATAAATAGAATATTGCTTCCGTGAATGTTCGATACTGAACCACCCAAAAGTTTCGCACTTTATGATTGAAACAGCAAAATCGCAGCAGTCTATACTATGTCACAATCTATACTACGTTAAATTATAGATGTGATTATAAACCATATTTTAGATAAAAAAGAATGTATTGCACAGTCAGAATAGGACGATATTGCTGATCTTGAGTATACTAGTAGTTGCAGACAAATAGACAATCTATTGAAAATTGCAAGGAATTGTGGCAAAAATTGGATATTCTGAGGGGGTAATATTCTTTCTCCCCATGCTTATGGGTCTGATTGCTCGAACTTTAACAGATTTTTCGCATATTTTTTTATTAGAATGTTTCCAATCATCTAAAATTCAGTTATAATTACTGACAGTTATAATTACTGAAAACGAAAATTCGAATAAACAAATTTCCAGAAAATACACGGTGAAAATTATGGGTACTAGGAACAAAAAATTAGACCGATATTTGAATTTTGCATGAAAACTCCAATTTGGCAATATTCTCACCATGAAGCAAAACTTCAAAAGCCATTACGCGAGGGACAAAGAACTATGGGTGACAAAAAAATTTTCACATAATTTGGAATCTGGTATAAAGATAAAGTAAAATTCAAAAATAAAATAAAGATAAATTCAACTTACGAGAAAAGACTAGAAGATTAAAAATAAGATGATAAATCCTCTTTATAGTGTGTACGTTGGAAAGACAATGTGGTTTTCTTAGTTATTTAAAATATTGATCAGCATAATAGTTCAATATTTGCTGAAAGCTTCTTCTCCAAAAAGCTTAATGTAGAAATATATATATATTTTCCCTAACTGCGATGTTTTTCCCTAAATTTTCTATGAAAAAAATATTGAATCATGCAAATTAAATGAAGATTAGCAATTTCGTCTGAAGGGTACCGCCAACTACTGAAATTTATGGAGGGCAATTTTTGAGTTGCCAAAGACAATCATAATGTAACATTAGGTATCAAATTGAGGTTTTTTTTTCTATCAGTCACATGTTTTCTATCAGTTTCATGCATGATTTGCATGAAACTATATTACTCGTATTTATCATTTACTGATTCGGCCTACATATCAAGCTTGGAGGATCTTCCCTTGTATGGCATTTAACATGGATCATTCAGTGAGCCCAACTGCGGTATTGCACCTTCATCATTGCGTATTGGCGATAAAACACCACCTCCCTGAAAGAAAAGACCACTGTTCAGTGCACATTCTGTTACGGTTTCAACTACTGCGTGCAAGCTGTTTGAATTTATGGTTATACATGGATTTGAGAGTAAGTTTAAATAATCCACCTCCTCAGTTTGGCTTCTATTGCAGATTTGGGCGTCCCACGGCACTGTCTTCTGGCACCAATTGGCCCAATGAAGTCCTTGGACCCTCAACTTCCTTAATTATTCAGCAATTTTTACTCCTGCTGTTAAGATAGTTATAAATCATAACATCATTAAAGCTTCCCGTGACAAGTACTTTAGCATTTAGATCCGTCTTGAAATTCAAGAAGCCGGTACTCCGAGATAGAAGAATCCTTGTCCTAAAAGGAGACCGGCAGAGCGCAGCTTCTAATCCTGTCTGTTTAACAGATTAACTACGTGGCTGAGCTCAAAGAACATTGTCCGCCTTCATAAGTTTCGAATAGTATCAATGTCTTTCGTTTGATATACCAATCATATCCTTCATATTAGTCAAACTCTTGAAAGACTTTCTGAAATTTTTTGAAATCTAAGGATGAATACCTGAAACTTGCTCTGGAATTTAACGCTGGGAAACATTGGTGTCCTCGTTTTCAACTGATGTGGCAGTAACCCAGTTTCTTTTTTCTCTGGTTCCGTCGACAGAAAGAATCACATATCTGAGCCTTCCAATCGGTTCATATCTTTCCCACATCTAGTGATTCCTGATAAACCGAATCTCTCATAGAAATGCCACTGCATACGGATCTGTAGTAACCGCGAAAATTCGCTTCCATCAATACTTTCTTGCATTTTTTTCAGTTCATTCGCCCTTTTCAACGCATTGTAAGCTGCCTCTCTTTGGAAAATACTTACTAAATCAAATAAAACAAAACTCGATCATGCTTCTTCAGGATAACTAAACAATCTTTCTTTAACTTCCACCAAGGGACCTTAATTCAAAAATAGTTTGCAGATCCAGAGTAGGCACCCTTAAGGGACCCGTAGCTTCAATAAATGATTAAAGACAGAAAACTTTTCTTGGTACCCTCTGCTAGTGCGTTGTATATAGTCGAGTTTGTACATAATATATGACTTGCTCTTATTTGAAATTTACTTAAGTGCGGTTTCATTGGTCACATAACACACTTACCCAATTCGAGTTCTAAATGAGTTACATGTGAAGTGTTTGAAACGATGCCATTAAAATGGAGCTTAAAACTCATCAGGCAAAAAATTACACTGGCAGCTATTCAATTTGCCAACCATGAAACCAAATTTGGTTCATTAGAAAGTTTCAAATGCGATATGTCAATACGTTAAACTAGAGCCAAGATGAAGCCAAGACCAAACAGAGGCAAACAAGCCAAAAGCCAAGACCAACCAGAAGTCAATCAACCAGCTATTCATTACCCTATGTGACCCTAGATGCCCCCGTCCCAGATGGAATCATATAAAATTTCACGATGGATATTTTTAATTATAACAATGTGAAAATAAAGAAAATGTTCTTCGATGACGAAAAGACGAATGGAGCAAGAGACAAGGACCGGAATATTATGCAAATAGTCAATTTAAAACTGAGGCCTCATGGGTACTTTTTAGTAGAAAGGTTGACATATCATATCTTGCTGAAATGAGGATCATGTGAAGATTTTGGAAGATATAATTTTGTGGCTCTGGAGCCTAATGATTTAGGCTATACACCAGAAAGCTATTTAAAGCTTCCCCCTCTACTACTTTTTCTAACAAAGGACAACAACCTTTGGTGAAGCTAGTAGAAAGCTAGTTAAAATAAGCTTCGACTAGCTTTGCAAAATAGAAGTAGATTTAGAAAAGATTAAGAGCACAAATAAGGTCCAAGGAAAGTGTCGTAAGCCTCATACCTTTGCTAAATATTGTTCTATAAGATTTTAAAGACTTGTTGAATTTATATCTGAAATTGAAAAAAAAACTAACAGTTTTAAAGAAAATTCTAAAAAATTTCCGAAGAAAGAAGCAATCAAGATTAAATTCAAACCCAAATCAAGGAACATCATTTGCTAAATTTAAGACAAGTATTACCATCCGATAAATCTTAGAAACGGATACGAACTAGATCTAAGAGCTTAAAAGTACCTTCCCAGGGTATAAATTAGACTCTGGATCCATTTCTGAGTTTACTTTACCTAATTCAGCATCCTTCCTTGATAGTAAATCGACATTATTCTAGAATTTTATCATCAAAAATGTATCTTTTGCAAAATGAGATATTCTTTAATTAATTCTTTAATTAAAAAAAAGTACATGATCAATCTTAATGTCATGTCACCACAATGAAATTCAAAAGCAAAAAAAAAGAAAAAATTAAACTCTCATCAGATACCTAGGTTGTTATGCTGAAATCAGAAATTGTATTTGCTTTTTCTATTCTAATTTTTCTCTACAGCCTGCTAAGAGAATTTTATTGATATGAGTTCAAAACCGCTCATACTACAAAACTAAATACATAACGATATCCAAATGAAATAACTACTACTGATGTCATACTTAATTATTCTAGCACAAAGAAGGAGAAGGGAGGGGATGTGGGGGGGATTCTCCCACAATAAGTCCAAAAGATATTTTTCAAGAGTGAGATTTAAAAAAGCCAGCTTAAGAATAAACTAAAACCCGGTCTAAACCAATATTTACTGTTTGTCATAAACATACAAAATATAAAAAAGTCTTTGTAAGATTACCTGTATCATCATATGCAGCTCTTTT
>NC_088871.1:29098806-29200041 GCF_032884065.1 Artemia franciscana
GGATTCGGCCTTCCAGTGATGATTTATGTAAAAGACTATCAACTTTATTCATGTTTACGACCCTCTGCAGCTTTTTTTCCATATTAACACTGGTTAATTAGTTCATGTTGTCTTTGTTAGTTTGAATTCTTTTCGTTGCTTGTCGTTTTTGTTTTTGTTTGTTTATAATACTCCGTACTTTGTGTTTTTTTTTTACATTTTTACGGGTAATAAAGTTCTTTCATTCATTCTCTCATTTCTCTCTTGCGACTTAATTTAACCGTAGAGAATGCTTCGTAATAATGACAGAGAGTTTCTCAAGAGCCGCAACTTTGCAGCAAAGGAGCCGCGTGCAGCTGATGAGTTTGAAGTGACCGCTGGTTTAGCGATTCAAAGGTTCAAAGGCTCTGCCTCATAGAAGGGTAAATAAGAGTCAGCCATTTTTGTGTTTCTTCTGTTTTCTAGTGACCTATCTAGATCGTTTTTCAGGACAGGAAATCTAAGTGTTCCATTTTTCAACAAATTATGGAGCATATTTTGATAGAAATACATAAATAAATACATAGATAAACAGTTACTTGCTTAAAGAGATCTATGTCTCTGTTTTTTCTATTAGTATTTTCCTCTTTTCCTTTAGTTTTTAAAAATTGAGCCCAAGTAACTATTAATGTTTACCGGCTATTTGATTAGTAGCCTCAGACTTTCCCTGCAGGTGATGCGAATTGTATAATAAATTATTGTTCCTATAAATAAGTAAGTATCTTTGTGTTTATGCGTTTTGTGTCTCATAGATAAGTGTCTCTGTTTCTGACTCTGACTGTAAAACGAAAAATAACTGTTTTGACTCATTCTTTCACTACCCGTTGGTCAAGTTCACACAAATGTTGCTGAAGATTAGTTAATGGCCAGCAGTTACCTACCCAACTAATTGTAGGCCTACTGGCAGATATATATTACTCTTTGTGGAAAAAAAAGTATCAACAAAAGCGGTTGTTGGGGTGGCCTCTTGTCTACTATTTTTTTTTAACAGACATTTGTTCCCCATCTAGTATTACCCTCATTTGAACTTTTGTGAGCCTCTTCCGAATTTAAGCCAAAGTAGTATCATTTTGACGGGTGAAATAATTGCTGGATTTAAGAAAAGATTTGATTGTGTAAAGTTTAAAATTTGTCCGTTTAGTTTTTTTTGTTTTATTTCCAAAAGAATTGCCATATAGCCAACATTTCTGGCACATTGTTGTTATAATTATGTATACAAATTCATTCGCTTTTTTGAGGATTTAAGTTTAAGCTTCTGTAAATATTTCGTCTTCTTTTTTATATATATTCATCATAAAATTTGAAAAAACTTTTAAACCAACTGAGAAGTAAAGGGGGAGGGGGCTTGATATTTGTTCCTCCTGGAAGCCCCAAAATTGCAAAGTTTTGTGAAAATGGGGCGCATCTTTCAAATGGAATCCTAAAAATCTTTTAAAATTTTTCTTTCCCCCTCCAGTTTTTTGAAATCTCAGTAAAATCTACAGGTGTCCTTATTGACCTCAGGAAACATCCTTGGAATCTCTCCCCTAAGATAAACCTCAAAGTTTTCCAAGCTTTCCAGTTTACACTAATGCCTTTCTATCTATATATTCTGTAAAGGTGTCTAGTTTTTAATTTTTTTTTCAGCTCATTTTCATTTGCTTCGATGTCAACTCATTTTTTGCTCCAGAAACAACTCGTTTTGCTATCACTAGTATGAGCGAACTTATAAAGTAAAGGCTTAGGCCGCAAAGACCCATTGGCTCCACAAACACTCAAAAATAATAATAATAAGAATGTAGCACCTATAGTCGCTGGGCACCTCTTTTGTACGTGGTATTTTGAAATAGGGATGAACTGTCCCCAATTATTTTCTACTACAAATACGACTTGCAACTCACTGCACCACCAAACCATCAGAGGTCAACGCAGCTACGATGGCTCTTCCTCCGTATCAATATATCCACATCTTCATCCTTTAAACCCCCCCCCCTAATAAGTTCCAATAATCTTGAAACGCTTTCTTACGAGCTCTTCCAAGCCCATACGGGGACGATTTTTCTTCTTGCCCTATATAGTTTGCGGAAATGAACGATCTTCAGCAATCTGTCATCCTTCATGCGTAGAACGTGTCCCTATCCCAAAAACTACCCCCACCGCCAGCTTTGAATTAGCTTTGGCAGGTAACAGCTGCCCCTCAAAATAGAAAGGCGTGTCGCCTAGTATTTGCTGGCTATCAGCTTGAAGGCGCACTGATCCTCAAAACCGGTACTAGCAAGAGAACCGAATTTGGCGTTTCTCCCACTTTGGATTCCTCTTCAAAGAATTTTTCTCTTGCGCCCCGGTCAGGGTTTTATTTCTTTAAGGGAATTGACCCCTCCTCGCCCCGTTATGATTTTGGTAGCCATTACTATCTTCAGTCTATCTAACCTCAATAGCATAATTCATAAAATACCAAACCTCAAGTAACACCGGTTTTTATTTCATCAAGTCTAAAATGTCTCCCCTCAGTACAGGATAAAAGTCTTTAGGAACACTTTATAATATATTTAAACTTTTGCTTTATAGTCAGGAAATTATCAATACTCCCTTGTTGACTTCAGAAGGGTTATTTCTCACAATTGGCCCTATCAGCAAATTAGATTTCTATGACAATTTCCCATTAAAGTGTTGGTTCTGTGTGTTTATTGGCTCGATTTCTGAAGCTTAGTTTCCTGTCAATAGGGAGGTATCGAGGCAACAATACCTATTTCTAAGTTAGAAGGGAGACAAACTGTTGAAACAATTAACTTTCTATCAGATTTTGTATTCAAAAAGGCTGACGGTATATTTCTTAAAATAAAAATTCATAGATTAATAAAAAAACAATTACGACCGTACTTATATTTCTACTCATGAAAAAAAAAAGAATCGTTGGATTGGCTGGTGACCAACGTGGATAAGGATGCAGGGATAGCCTATTGTTATCAAAATTTCTTAAACATGCGAGTATGCGAAACGCAGACGAAAGACAAAACTATAAGAATAGTAATAAAATCTGAAAAATTCCCTGGTATTTCATATATTAAAATATTCGTGATTAATACGGGGTGGGCGAACATTGAATACCAGTCACGAAATAATTTTAAAAATAAGACACACAAATTTTGCTATTTTTGGATCAGCAGTTAAAAAAAGGAAAATGCATGCGGACCACCAGTTTTGGAAACTGAATCCATGAGTCTCAAATTTGAACCACGAGTTTGATGAAAATTAAGATTTGTAATTTAAACCAGTTGAAATGTCATGGAATTTTGAAATTGTTTCTTTCGTGCATTACACGAATGAGACTGGTGGTCAACATTCACCTCCATGAAAAAGCCGTAGTTGCATCCTATCTAAAAAGACACCCCCGTTAGTCAAACAGTTCGTGGTAACGAACTCTAGTAAGGAGCGACCCGGCTCAATAGTAAACGAAACTCTAAAAAACGGAATTTTGATGCTAAAAGATACATCAAAAGAATTTGATTTTTATGATGATTTAAAATATATAAGTTTCATCGAATTTAGTCTTTGTCATCAAAATTTACGAGCCTGAGAAAATTTTCCTTATTTTTGAAAATAGTGGGAAACACCCCCTAAAAGTCTTAGAATCTTAACAAAAATCACACCATCGCATTGAGCAAATCAGAAATCCTTATAGCAAAAATTTCAAGCTCCTATCTACAAAAATGTGGAATTTCGTATTTTTTGCCAGAAGACAGATCACGGATGCGTGTTTATTTGTTTTTTTTTGTTTTTTTTCCCCAGGGGTTATCGTATCGACCACGTTGTCTTAGAATGTAGTAAGAGGGCTCATTCTAACGGAAATGAAAAGTTCTAGTGGCTCTTATAAGTGACCAACAAAATTGGGGGGCACCTAGGCCCCCTCCCACGCTCATTTTTTCCCCAAGTCAACGGATCGAAATTTTGAGATAGCCATTTTGTTCCACATAGTCGAAAGCTATAATAACTATTTATTTGGGCATGACTTACTCCCCCACAATCCCTGGGGAGGGGCTGCAGGCTACAAACTTTGACCAGTGTTTACATACAGTAATGGTTATTGGGAAGTGTACAGACGTTTTCAGGGGGATTTTTTTTTTTGGTTTGGGGGTGGGGTTAAGTTTTTGGGGGCTATCTGGGAGGATCTTTCCTTAGAGGAATATGTCACGGGGGAAGAGGAATTCAATCAAAAGGGCGCGGGATTTTCTAGCATTACTATAAAAAAAAAACAATGAAAAAATAAACATGAAAAAGATTTTTCAATTGAAAGTAAGAAGTATCATTAAAACTTAAAACGAACAGAGATTATTACGCACGTTAGGGGTTCTAAAAATACTTTAGCATAAAGAGGGAGGTATTTAGGAGGAGATAAATACCTCGCTCTTTATGCTAAAGTATTTTTGGTAATTTCAACTATTTATTCTACGGCCTTTCTGATTCAGGGGTCATTCTTAAAGAATTGGGAAAAAACTTACGATTTAGTGTACAGAGCGAGGTATTAAAGAGGGACAAACCCCCTCATATTCATAATAAAAATATAAGAATATAAAAGTTTGTTACGTAAGTTAATTCTTAAGTTACGTATATTTTTTACTAATAAAAACGTCCGCTAGAAATTAAAAGTTCTAGTTGCCTTTTTAAGTAACCGAAAAATTGGAGGGCAACTAGGCCTCCTTCCCCACCCCTTATTTCTCAAAATCGTCTGATCAAAGCTAAGAGAAAGCCATTTAGCCAAAAGAAGAATTAATATGCGAATTTCATTTTAATAATTTATGTGCGGAGAGCCAAAATCAAACATGCATTAATTCAAAAACGTTCCGAAATTAAATAAAAAAAACTAGTTTTTTTAACTGAAAGCAAGGAGCAACATTAAAACTTAAACGAACAGAAATTACTCCGTATATGAAATGGGTTGTCCCCTCCGCAATCCCTCGCTCTTTATGCTAAAGTTTGACTCTTTGCCGCAATTTTACTTTTTAAAACAATTAAAAACTTTAGCGTAAAGAGTGAGGGATTGCGGAGGGGACAACCCATTTCATATGCGGAGTAATTTCTGTTCGTTTTAAGTTTTAATGTCGCTCCTCGCTTTCATTAAAAAAAAAACTAGATTTTTTTTTATTTAATTAATTATGTAGAACTGGCTGAAAAAAATCTGTTTATCTATCCTGAGATTCAAAAATTCCGTGAGATTCATGGTTCAAATTTAGACTCGCTGGTCCAGATTTCGAAAACAGTAGTTCCGGTATGATCGTTCTCGTGGTATAGTCTCTCATGTATCGTTCTCGTTCTCGACCGAGTCTCGTGGTATAAAACAGCGAAACTAGCGTATTATGTCAGTGAAACTTGTTGACCTCATTTGCCACTCTGTGACAATGATCTGGGGGCCTCAGGACATCCTATTTTACTATGAAAGTCACAAAAATCCTCATCATGAACTTTCTGAGTTCTTTTAGGGGGTGTTTCCCCCTATTTTCTTAAATAAGGCAAATTTTCTCAGGCTCGTAACTTTTGATAGGCATAACTAAACTTGATGAAACTTATATATTTAAAATCAGCATTAAAATGCAATTCTTTTGATGTAGCTATTGATATCAAAATTCAATTTTTTAGAGTTTTGGTTACTATTTAGCCGGGTTGCTCCTTACTACAGTTCGTTACCACGAACTGTTTGATTTTAAATATATAAGTTTGATCATATTCAGCCCTACCCATCAAAAGTTACAAGCCAGGGAAAATTTGCTTCATTTTGAAAAATAGGAGCAAACACCCTCTAAAAGTCCCAGAATCTTAACCGAAATTGCATCATCACATTCTGCGTATCAGAAAACCCTACTGTAGAAGTATCAAGCTCCTATCTACAAAAATGTGGAATATCGCATTTTTTGCCATAAGACCGATCACGAGTGCGTGTTTCACGGGGTTTTTCACGAGGTGATCAAATCGACCCAATGCTGATAGAATGTCGTGAGAGGGCTCATTCTAACAGAAATTAAAAGTTCTAGTGCCCTTTTAAGTGACCGAAATAATTTGATTTTTTTTTTCTCAAAGTCAACGGATAAAAATTTTGAGACAGCCATTTTGTTCAACATAGTCAAATACCCTAATAACAATGTCTTCGGGGACGACTTACTTCCTCACTGTTCAAAGGGGAGGGGCTGCAAGTTACAAAGTTTGACCAATGTTTATATGTAGTAAAGGTTATTGGGAGGTGTACAGACGTTTTCAGGGGGAGCGTTTTTTGTTGGGAGACGGGGCTTGAGGGAAGGGGTTACGTGGGAGGATCTTTCCATGGAGGAACTTATCATGGGGGAAGCGATTCTTCAGGGGGATTTTTTTGGTTGGGAAAGGAGGGATTCAGGAGAGGGGGTTATGTGGAGGGTCTTTTTATGGAGAAACATGGAGATTACACGAAGGAAGCGCAGGATTTTCTAGCATTATTTAAACAGAAAAATGAGAAAATAAATAAGAAGTTTTTACAACTAGAAGTATGGAGCGAGCAGCCTTAAAACTTAGAACAAACAGAAATTATAACACATATAAGAGGGTTCGCCTCCTTCTTAATAAATCGCTCTTTACGCTAAAGTATTTTTATTAATTTAAGCTTTTTAGTAATATATAACAAAATTTAACCTTTAGTGTAAAGTGCGAGGTATTGACGAGGGGGCAACCCCCTCATATACTTACTAAAAAGAGAGAAATATAGAAGTTCGTTAGAAAATTAAATTCGTAAGCTATGCATATTTTTTACTAATAAAAACATTCGTAAAAAATCAAAAGTTCTAGTTGCTTTTTTAAGTAACCAAAAAATTGAAGTGCAACTGGGTCTCCTCCCCCGCTTCTTTTTCTCAAAATTGTCCCATCAAAACTATGAGAAAGCTATTTAGCCCCCTCCCCCAAATAAAATCATACGCAAAACTTAAAACGAGCAGAACTTATTACGCATATGAGGGGTTTACCTCCTCGTGATACCTCGCTCTTTATGCTAAAGTATTTTTAGTAGTTTCAACTATATATTCTACGGCCTTTGTGATTCAAGGGTCGTTCTTAAGGAATTGGGACAAAATTTAGGAAAGTAAATTCGTAAGCTATGCACATTTTTTACTAATAAAAACATTCGTAAAAAATCAAAAGTTCTAGTTGCTTCTTTAAGTAGCCAAAAAATTGAAGTACAACTCTGTCTCCTCCCCCGCTCTTTCTTTTCTCAAAATCGTCCGATCAAAACTATGAGAAAGCTATTTAGCCTCCCCCCTGAAAATTAAATGATATGCAAATTTCATTTGAATTATTCGTGTGTAGAGAGCCAGAATCAAAACATGTATTAATTCAAAAACGTTCTGAAATTAAATTATATTAAAAATTAAACTGAAAGTAAGGAGCGACATTTAAACTTAAAAGAAACAGAAATTAATCCGTATATGAAATGGGCTGTTCCCCCCTCAACGCCCCGCTCTTTACGATAACGTTATTTTCCCTGTTTTTAAAAGTAGAGTTGAGAGAAAGAGTCAAGCTTTAGCGTAAAGAGCCCGGTGTTGAGGAGGGAACAGCCATTTTAATATACAGATTAGCTTCTGTTCGTTTTAAGTTTTAAAGCCGCTCCTTACTTTCAGTTAAAACAACCTTTTTTTAAATTTAGTCTTAATGAAAAATGTTGCATGTAAACAGTTGGAAAAGATGCATATTTACAATATTTGCCCCGGGGCTGTGGGGGCATGGCATCCCGAGATGCACATAAATTTATTCTCTTGAACATTTTAAACGTGATGACTTCATAATTATAATCAGTGTCGAGGGAAGAGGGCATACAAAAAGAGAACAGGGGCTGCCTGCCCTCTGATAACTCTTTGCTATACTCTCGACATACCCTGAAAGTTTCAACTTAACGCCCTCAGCCACTCCTCAGATATTACTGATGCTATCTTTTGACGACAAGAAAATTCATAGTGTTGTTGATTGTGATCGGCATCTCTTTTAACATTTCCTCAAACTCCCATCTTAATACTCTAACCGTTTTTGAAGATTTGGGATCGATCATGCCCCCTTTTCGTAAATAAATTCAAAAATAAGTTTTTCAACTGAAAGTAAGATGCAGCATTAAAACTTGACAAAAGCAGACACTATTAAGTATGTGAAGGGGTCTTCTCCTTCTCACTACCTCACTCTTTACACTATTAAATAAAAAAATAATAAGTTTTTGCAACTGAAAGTAAGGAGCGACATTAAAACTTAAAACAAACAGAAATTATTCTGTATATGAAAGACTCTTTCTCATAAATCTACTCTTTAAAACAATAGAAAACTGAAAACACTTTAGCGTAAAGAGCGAGATATTAGGAGGAGGTGAACCCTATATGCATAATAATTTCTGTTTGTTATAATTTTTAATGCTGCTCCTTACTTTCAGTTGAAAATTTTTTTTTCATATTTATTTTTTCTTTGTTTTTCTTAAATAATACTAGATACTCCTGCACTTCCTTCATGGAAATTCTCTTCCCCATGACAAATTTCTCCATAGACAGATCCCCCCCATAACCCCCTCCCCTGAACCCCTCCCTTACCAACCTACAAAATCTCCCTGAAAATGTCTGAACACCTCCCAATAACCATTACTATATGTAAACGCTGGTCAAAATATGTAACTTGCAGCCCCTCCCACGGGGACTGTGGGGCTGTAAGTCGTCCTCAAACACATAGTTATTAGGTTTTTTGACTGTGATGAATAAAATGGCCGTATCATAGTTTTGATCCGGTGACTTTGGGGAAAAAAATTAGCGTACGATGGGGCCTAGGTGTCCTCCAATTTTTGGTCACTTACAAAGGGCACTAGAAATTTCAATTTCCGTTAAAATGAGCCCTCTCATGACCTTCTAGGACCACTGGGTCGATACAATCCACCCCGGGGAAAAAAAAACAAAAAAAAACGAACCAATTACCAACACGCATCCATCTTCTGGCAGAAAATACAAAATTCCACATTCTCAAACTGTTCGTGGTCACGAACTGTTGTTAAGAGCGACCCAGGTCAATGATAACCGAAACTCTAAAAAACAGAATTTTTATGCCAATAGTTGCATCAAAAGAATCGCATTTTAATGTTGATTTTACATATGTTTTGCTGTCCGCCCGGCTCTTTACGCTAAACTTTTTTACTGTTTTAAAAAGAAGAATTGAGAGAAAGAGTAAGACTTTAGCGTAAAGAGCGGGGCGTTGAAGAGGAAGCAGCCTCTTTCATATACGAAGTAATTTCTGTTCGTTTTAAGTTTTAATATCGCTCCTTACTTTCAGTTAAAAAAAGTTGTTTTTTTTTTATTTATTGCCAGGACAGATCAGGAATGCGTGTTAGTTTGTTTGTTTGTTTTTTTTTCCCAGGGGTGATCATATCGACCCAGTGGTCCTAGAATGTCATGAGAGGGCTCATTATAACGGAAATTAAAAGTTTTAGTGCCCTTTTTAAGTAACCAAAAAAATTGGAAGGCGCCGAGGCTCCCTCCCACGCTCAGTTTTTTTCCAAAGTCACCGGATCAAAAATCTGAGATATCCGTTTTATTCAACATAGTCAAAAAACCAAAAAACTATATCTTTGGGGACGACTTACTCCCCCAGAGTCACCGTGGGAGGCGCTACAATTTACAAACTTTGACCAGTGTTTACACATAGTAATGGTTATTGGGAAGTGTATAGACTCTTTTAGGGGGATTTTTTTGGTTTCGGGGGGAGGGTTAAGGGGAAGGGGTTATCCGGAGGAAACTTTTCATGCAGATTTTGTCATAGGGAAGAAATTTTTCATGAAGGGGGCGCAGAATTTTATAGCGTTTTTTTAAAAAGCAATGAAGAAATAAATATGGAAAGGTTTCTTCAACTGAAAGTAAGGAGCAGCATTAAAACTTAAAACAAACAGAAATTGTTACGCATGTGAGGGTTCAACTCCTCCTAATACCTTGCTCTTTATGCTAAAGTGTTTTTATTAATTTCAACTACTTATTCTAAGGCCTTAGTGATTCAGGGGTCATTCATAAGGAATTGGGACAAAATTTAAGCTATAGTATAAAGAGCAAGGTATTGACGAGGGGCCGGACCCCATCAACTACGTAATAATAACGTACGAATGTAGTCCGTAACTTAACTTATATAGTAAGTTAACGTCGTAAGTTACGTATATTTTTACTGATTAAACGTTCGTAAAATTAAAAGTTATACTTGCCTTGTTAAGTAACCAAAAAAATTTGAGGGTAACTAAGCCTAACCTCCCGCTCTTTTTTTCTCAAAATCGTCCGATCAAAACTATGAGAAAGCCATTGAACACAAAAATAAATTAATATACAAATTTTGTTTTAGTTATTGATGTACGGAGAGCGAAAATAAAAACATTCATTTATTCAAAAACGTTCAGAAATTAAATGAAATTTTTTTTTTAACTGAAAGTAAGGAGTGACATTAAAACTTAAAACGAACAGAAATTTCTCCGTATATAAAAGAAGCTGTTCCCTCCTAAACGGAACGCTCTTACGCTAAAGTTTTTCTTTACTGTTTTAAAAAGTAGAGTTGAGAGAAAGAGTCAAATTTTAGCGTATAGAGCGGGGTGTTGAGGAAGGAACAGCTTCTTTCATGTATGGAGTAATCAAACAGTTCGTGGTAACGAACTGTAGTAGGGAGCAATCCGGCTCAATAGTAAACGAAACTCTAAAAAACGGAATTTTGATACTAATAGATACATCAAAAGAATCGAATTTTTATGTTGATTTTAAAAATATAAATTTCATTCATCAATTTAGTCCTACTCATTAAAAGTTAAGAGCCTGAGAAAATTTGTCTTATTTTGGAAAATAGGGAGAAACACCATCATAGGATCTGAACGAAAATCACACCATCACATTAAGCGCATTAGAAAACCGTACTGCAGAAGTTTTAAGCTCACATCTACAAATTTGTGGAACTTATTTTTTGCCAGAAGATCGATCACGGGTGCGTGTTTATTTGTTTGTTTTGTTTTTTTTTTTCTCCATGGGTGATCGTATCGACCAAGTGGTCCTAAATTGTCGAGAGAGGGCTCCTTAAAATGCAAAATTAATAGTTCTAGTGCCCTTTTTAGGTGACCCAAAAAATTGGAGGGCACCTAGGCCCCCTCCCGCGCTCATTTTTTCTCAAATTCAACAGATCAAAATTTTCAGACAGCCATTTTGTTCAGCATAGTTGAAAAACTTAATAACTATCTCTTTAGGGCTGTATTACTCTCCAAGAATCCCCGGGGGAGGGGCTGCAAGTTACAAACTTTGACCAGCGTCTACATAGAGTAACAGTTATTTGGAAGTGTTCAGACCAATTCAGGGGGATTTTTTGGTTGGGGAGGCTTGAGGGGAGGGATATATTGGGGAGGTTCTTCCCTTGGAAGAATTGGTCATGGGACAAGAGAAATTTCATGAAGGGGGTGTTGGATTTTCTAGCATTATCTTTAAAAAATAAAAAAACAATGAAAGAATATATATAAAAAATTTTTTTCCTCTGAAAGTAAGGACCAGCATTAAAACTTCAAACAAACGGAGATTATTACGCATATGAGGGGTTCGTCTCTTCCTAAATACCTCGCTCTTTACGCTAAATTATTTTTAGTAATTCCAACTATTTATTCTACATCCATTGTGATTCAGGGGTCAATCTTAAGGAATTGGGACAAAATTAAAGCTTTAGTGTAAAGAGCGAAGTATTAACGAGGGGACAAACCCCCTCATATACGTAATAAAAATATACGAATATAGAAGTTTGTTGCGTAAGTTAATTTGTAAGTTACCTAATAAAACCGTTCACTAAAAATTAAAAATTCTAGTTGCCTTTTTAAGTAACCGAAAAATTTGAGGGCAACTAGGTCTCCTCCCCCATCCTTTTTCTCAAAATCTCCCCATCAAAACTAAGAGAAAGCCATTTAGTAAAAAAAAAAAAAAATTAATACGTAAATTTCGTTCTAATTATTCATTTTCGGAGAGCCAAAATCAAACATGTATTAATTCAAAAACGTTCAGAAATTAAATAAAAGAAGTTCTTTTTAACTGAGAGTAAGGAGTGACATTAAAAGTTAAAACGAACAGAAATTACTCCGTGTATGAAAGGGGCTGCTCCCTCCTCAACGTCCCACTCTTTACGCAAAAGTTATTTACTGTTTTCAAACAGTTCATGGTAACAAACTGTGTAAGGAGCGACCAGGCTCAATAGTAACCGAAACTCAAAAAAATTTAATTTTGATACCAATAGCTACATCAAAAGAATGGCATTTTAATTCTGATTTTAAATATATAAGTTTCATCAAGATTACTCTTACCCATCAAAAGTTAAGAGCCTGAGAAAATTTACCTTATTTTAGAAAATAGGGGGAAACACCCCCTAAAATTTGAATGATCTTAACGAAAACCAAACCATCAGATTCAACATATCAGAGAACCTTATTGTAGAAGTTTCAAGCCCCTATCTACAAAAATGTGGAATTTCGCATTTTTTGCCAGAAGACAAATCACGGATGAGTGTTTATTTATTATTTTTTTTTTGTTGTTGTTGTTTTTCCAGGGGTGATCGTATCGACCCAGTGGTCCTAGAATGTCGCGAAAGGGCTCATTCTAACGGAAATTAAAAGTTCTAGTGCCTTTTTTAAGTGACCAAAATTTGGAGGGCACTCATTTTTCCCCCAAAGTCACCGGATCAAAATTCTCAGATAGCCATTTTATTCGCCATAGTCGAAAAACCCAATAACTATGTCTTTGGGGATGACTTACTCCCCCGCAGTCCCCGTGGGAGGGGCTGCAAGTAACAAACTTTGACCTGTGTTTAAATATAGTAATTGTTACTGGGAAGTGTGCAGACATTTTCAGGGGGATTTTTTTGGTTTGGGGGGGATGTTTGAGGGGGGGTGGTTACCCGGGAGGATCTTTCCATGGAGGAACTTCTCTTGGGGGAAGAGACTTTCAATGGAGGGGGGCAGGATTTTCTAGTATTATTTAAAAAAACAATGAAAAAATAAATATGAAAAGTTTTTTTTACTGAAAGTGAGAAGCAGCATTAAAACTTAAAACGAACAGAAAATATTACGCATATGAGGGGTTTACTTCCTCGTAATACCTCGCTCTTTACGCTAAAGTACTTTTAGTAATTTCAACTATTTATTCTACGGCCTTTGTGATTCAGGGGTCATTCTTAAGAAATTGGGACAAAATTTAAGCTTTAATGTAAAGAGCGAGGTATCAATGAGGGGGGAGCCCCCTCATATATGCAATAAAAACATACGAATATAGAAGTTCGCTAAGTAATTTAATTCGTAAGTTACGTATAATTTTACTTATGAAAACGTTCGTAAGAAATTATAAGTTATAGTTGCCTTTTTAAGTAATCAAAAAATTGCAGGGCAACTAGGCCTCCTCCCTCGCTCTTTTTTTCTCAAAATATTCCGATTAAAACTATGAAAAAGCCATTTAGACTTAAAAAATTAATATGCAAATTTCGTTTTAATTATTTATGTGCGGAGAGCCCAGATCAAACCATGCATTAATTCAAAAACGTCCAGAAATTAAACAAAAAAAAACAAGTTTTTTTAAATGAAAGTAAAGAGCGTTATTAAAACTTAAAACGAACAGAAATCACTCCATATTTAAAAGGGTCTTTTCCTCCTCAACGTCCCGCTCTTTACGCTAAAGTTGTTACTGTTTTAAAATGTAGAGTTAAGAAAAAGAGTCAAATTTTAGCGTAAAGAGCGGGAAGTTGAGGAGGAAAATCCCCTTTCAAATACGGAGTAATTGCTGTTCGTTTTAAGTTTTAGTGTCGCTCCTTACTTTCATTTAAAAAAACCTTTTTTTTTTTGTTTAATATAAAGTAGAATTGAGAGAAAAAGTCATATTAATCAGACTTTGTAAAGAGAAGCTTTTCAAAGCCTTAGAAGCGCTATTTTCTTGTCATTCTAAATTTCACACAGGACACGTTTATTGGCAAAAAGGTCGGATGAAAGAGGATAAAGGTGAAAAAACACTAAAGGGAGAAAATCAACTATTATATTATTATATGTTTCAACCGACATTAGCCTTACCACATATAGGAGCAAATTTTCATAAATTCTAAATATTTTAACCAAAGTCCGTCAACAGCTTCCTTTGTGCAAATATTTTCCATTGAAATTTGCCAGATGTAAACATGTAAAAACATCTCTTGAAACTCATACTATGTCCATTTGGCTATAGGGATGCCTTTTGAAAAGTCATATAAGCACCCCCTCCCCCCCAAAAAACAACAAAATTTTAAGGTTAAACATGTTTATACCTTATTGTCTTTTCTACAAAAAGTTTTAAAAGAACAAAGTGTCTCGTGATTATTTTGTAGCTCGTTTATCATTTTTTTGCTCCCATTTTATCCAGTTAATAAATAAAAATACTTTCTATTGGAGATAAGTACTTTCCACTTTATAAAAGTGGATCAGAGACCAAAAAACATTGTATACAAAGTTAAAAGGCTGTGTCAGAACATTTGTTGCAGAAATATAATTCTTAAAAAGAAAAATCGAATTAATTCTAACGTAACCTACCCTAATCTAACCTAACCGAACCTAACCTTTATTAATCCCTCTAGACTAAACTCTTAAGAACATTATGATTTTTGAATAAAAAAAACCTTTTAGGTCAGGCATTAAATTCTCATATAATAATTTTTTAATACTTCTGTTTCATACAAACAGTAAAGCATTTAGGCCTTACCTGATCATAAGTAGTATAACAGTAAGATTACTTCCAACTCCTACAAAGGTGATACAAATATATATCAATGCCAATACTAAGTGCTGCCTATGGCTCTGTGGGGGAAATGTCTTCCAATGCTGGCTTATTATTCCCAAATCACTTTTTGAGAAAAGGCCAAATTCCTCCCAAGAATCAACTGGGTAGAGTAGGTCAAACATGTCGGTTGTGTTATTCATTCCAAAGAGCTGAGTAACAAATGATCGAATCTAAGACAGTTTCTAAGACTTTTCACCTCGTGTACCTGCGCTTAATTTCTAGAGAAATCAGGGGATTTTTAGAAATCAGGAAATCAGAACAAATAGGGAAAACACCTGGTCTAGTAGCTAAATAAAAATAAATAATTATTTCTAGGATTGAGTGTTCAAATCAAAATTGTTAACTAGTTTAGAAAGTAATATTCAGTTTACCCTTCTGGAAACTCCTAGCAAAAACTGACAAGAGTAAAATTCGATCTATGCTCTTTTGCTTTGCCAAGTATCTGGTTCATCTGCCTCCGTGGTATAGAAATTAACTCACTATTGTGAAATTCAAAGTTGTTGATCCAGAGGCTGCCGTCTCCAGACAGATAGCTGAACATAATAGAAAAATAGATGGGGATTTAAATGATTTGTCCCACATTCTCAATTAGCGATGTTTTGTGTTTTTCTTTCTCCTATACTTGATTTTGTGTGTGTTTAATTGTGACGTGTTTTGTTGTTATTTTTAATAACAATATTAATAACATAATTCTTGTAAGATTTTTTAAACCTTTTTAAACCTTTTAAACGTTTTTGTAGGGTTCTTTTCGTATATATAATATATATATTATACTCGTTCACTTATAAGTCTTTTTTTATTCTGGTTTCTTTCGTATATTCGCTTGCCTTATACTTTACGAAGTGTTTAGTTGTTGTTTTTATTTTTTATTATTTTGTTTTCTTTTACTACTCTGTCTTCCTGCTTTTGTATGAGGGGTTTTCAAATAAATACTAAATAAATAAATTCACAATACTAAAAAAAAATTTACAATACACGGTTAACTAAAATCCAATTGTAGGTATTCTCAAGTAAACTCCTAAAAGCCAAGAGGCCTAGAATGAGTCCACCTCGGCGACTAGCTCTAGCACTGGTAAATCGTTCCTGATACCCACAACCCTGCTAGAAAGTAAAATTTAACCAACTGCTCAACACTGTTTGACTGCAAGTCTTACATATATGTTTTACTTAATTCAAATATCAGGACTGCCAAAAGTTGAGTCGTTTCATCAAGAGAAGGATAAGGGTCTTAAACTCCTTTCCCACAAAGATTATGTTACTCAAAAAACAAAACTGCTGCAGTTATGGCACATGAATAAGCCTCATTGTTGTGAATGTATTGTCTGTGGATAGGATTGACTCTCCTATCATTCTGTTGATATTATGACCGCTATACAGCGGCCGTTTTAAAAAGCTTCTAAAAATTTTAGAAGCAACTTAGGCCTATCAAATGAATGCGTTTCTAAAACCAGTTAAGTCAAATTTATGCTGTTTTGGTTAAGGTGGCTAATGCGTAGATTAGTGTATTTATTGACGAAAAATGAGACAATACAACTTCAAATTAAATTTTCAAACAGTTCGTGGTAACGAACTGTAGTAAGGAGCGACCCGGCTCAATAGTAAACGAAACTCTAAATAATAGAATTTTGATGCTAAAATATACATCAAAAGAATCGGATTTTTATGCTGATTTTAAATATATAAGTTTCATCAAATTTGGTCTTTGTCATCAAAAGTTACGAGCCCGAGAAAATTTTTCTTATTTTAGAAAATAGGAGAAAACACCCCCTAAAAGTCACACAATCTTAACGAAAAGCACACCATCGCATTCGGCGGATCAGAGAACCCTATAACAAAATTTTCAAACTCCTATCTACAAAAATGTGGAATTTCGTATTTTTTGCCAGAAGACAAATCACGGGTGCGTGTTTATTTGGTTTTTTTTCTTTCTTTTCCCCAGGGGTCATCGTGTCGACCAAGTGGTCCTAGAATGTTGCAAGAGGGCTCATTCTAACGGAAATGAAAAGTTCTAGTGCCCTTTTTAAGTGACCAAAAAATTGGAGGGCACCTAGGCCCCCTCCCACGCTCATTTTTTCTCCAAAGTCAACAGATCAAAATTTTGAGATAGCCATTTTGTTCCGCATAGTCAAAAACCATAATAACTATGTCTTTGGGAATGACTTACTCCCCCACAGTCCCTGGGGGAGGGGCTGCAAGTTACAAACTTCGACCAGTGTTTACATATAATAATGGTTATTGGGAAGTGTACAGTCGTTTTCAGGGGATTTTTTTGGTTTTGGGGGTGGGGTTGAGGGGAGGGAGCTATGTGGGAGGATCTTTCCCTGGAGAAATATGTCATGGGGGAACAGAAATTCAATGAAAAGGGCACAGGATTTTCTAAAATTACTATAAAAAAACAATGAAAAAATAAACATGGAAAAGTTTTTTACAATTGAAAGCAAGGAGTAGCATTGAAACTTAAAACGAACAGAGATTGTTACGCATATGAAGGGTTCTAAAAATACTTTAGCGTAAAGAGCGAGGTATTTAGGAGGAGATAAATCCCTCGCTCTTTATGCTATAGTATTTTTAGTAATTTCAACTATTTATTCTACGGCCTTTCTTATTCAGGGGTCATTCTTAAAGAATCGGCACAAAACTTACGATTTAGTGTAAAGAGCGAGGTATTAACGAAGGTACAAACCCCCTCATATACATAATAATAATTTAAGAATATAAAAGTTTGTTACGTAAGTTAATTCTTAAGTTATGTATATTTTTTACTAATAAAAAAATTCGTTAAAAATTAAAATTTATAGTTGCCTTTTTGTGTAACCGAAAAATTGCATGGCAACTAGGCCTCCTTCCCCATCCCTTATTTCTCAAATTCGTCTGATCAGAACTAAAAGAAAGCCATTTAGCCAAAAAAGGAATTAAAATGTAAATTTCATTTTAATAATTTATGTGTGGAGAGCCAAAATCAAACATGCATTAATTCAAAAACGTTCAGAAATTACATAAAAAAACAACTAGTTTTTCTAACTGAATATAAGGAGCGACATTAAAACTTAAAACGAACAGAAATTACTCCGTATATGAAATGGGTTGTCCCCTCCGCGATCCCTCGCTCTTTACGCTTAAGCTTTTAATTGTTTTAAAAAGTAGAATTGTGGCAAAGAGTCAAACTTTAGCAGCCAAAAAATGAGAGAAAATAGCTCGAGGGAAAACTTTGAGACAAGGATTTGAATATTCAGATATAGCCTAATAATACTAAGCAGGTAATACGGCTTTTATTTCAATTTATCAAACCTTAAGGGTTGCTAACAATTTCGTGTTCAGTTGAAAATTCGTGGATTATCGTCTAATATTCAAATTTGTATTTCTTATCATTTTTTTTCAAAGGGTTTTGAGCTTCTGAGCGTAGATGTTAATGATCTTTATAAATTTTTCTTACTGTTTCTTGATCTGTATAGGAATGAAAAATAAGGTTTTGATGCCTTAACAGTTTGATTAGATATTTTTACTGACATTTTGTATTGCGAAGCGAATAATACGTATATTCTAATAGATAATAATTTTCAACCCAACTCTGGATCTTTGTTGAATATTACATTAAAAAAAACAGTTTTTTTTAACTGAAAGCAAGGAGCGACATTAAAACTTAAAACGAACAGAAATTACTCCGTATATGAAATGGGTTATCCCCTCCGCAATTCTTCGCTCTTTACGCTAAAGCTTTTAATTGTTTTAAAAAGCAGAATTTTGGCAAAGAGTCAAATTTTGACTCTGTAATAGAGATATTATATTGGCATAAATTATTTATTTATTAGTTATCTTTAGGTGCCATAATTGATATCCCAAGCTACTATCCCAGGTTTGGGTGTCTATGGGTCTCAAAATTATTAAGATGATGCTCCAGTTTTCATCCCAAGCAGAAATAAATTTAAGGCTCTAGTGAGAATCAATGATGATGGCTAATGAAATATCGCTTGATAATTTCTGGTATTTTCCAGGGTTGGATATTCTCCGGGGTGTATTTTCTGCGGGGGCTATTTTTGCAGGGATATTAATTTCTACTGGGTCGGCTTAATTTCTACTTTCCGTTGGGGAGTATCTTCCGGAGGATTTTTTCCCTTGAGGGGGGTAAACGTATAGAACCGATGAAAATACCCTTGGAAACTTTAAGACAGCTATGCTTGAGGTCTGATCAAGCCTATTAGATAAGTGTGAGAGGGTGCTACTATTGCATAATGCAAACTATCATGTCCTGAATGCTTCAAAGTCATGCAGGTTTCTGGACTTCTTTGTCAAACAGTTCGTGGTAACGAACTGTAGTAAGGAGCGACCCGGCTCAATAGTAACCAAAACTCTAAAAAATGGAATTTTGATACCAATAACTACATCAAAAGAATTACATTTCAATGCTGGTTTTAAATATATAAGTTTCATCAAGTTTAGTCTTACCCATCAAAAGTTACGAGCCTGAGAAAATTTGCGTTATTTTAGAAAATAGGGAGAAACACCCTCTAAAAGTCATAGAATCTTAACGAAAATCACACCATCAGATTCAGCGTATCAGAAAACCCTACTGTAGAAGTTTCGAGCTCCTATCTACAAAAATGTGGAATTTTGCATTTTTTGCCAGAAGGCATGTATGCGTGTTTATTTGTTTTTTTGTTTTTTTTTTGTTTGTTTTTTTCCCAGGGGTGATCGTATCGACCCAGTTGTCCTAGAATGTTGCAAGAGGGCTCATTCTAACGGAAATGAAAAGTTCTAGTTCCCCTTTTAAGTGACCAAAAAAATTGGAGGGCACCTAGGCCCCCTCCCGCGCTAATTATTTTCCCAAAGTCAACGGATCAAATTTCTGAGATAGCCATTTTATTCAACGTAGTCGAAAAACCTTATAACTATGTCTTTGGGGACGACTTACTCCCCCACAGTCCCCATGGGAGGGGCAACAAGTTACAAACTTTGACCTGTGCTTGCATATAGTAATGGTTATTGGGAAGTATACAGGCGTTTTCAGGAGGATTTCTTTGGTTGGGGGAAGGGGTTGAGAAGAGGAGGATATGCTGGAGGAACTTTCCATCGAGAATTTGTCATGGGAGAAGAAAATTTCCATGAAGGGAGAGCAGGATTTACTAGCATTATTTAAAAAAGAAGAATTAAAAAATAAATGTGAAAAAGCTTCTTCAGCTGGAAGTAAAGAACAGCAATAAAACTTAAAACAAACAGAAATTATTACCCATATGAGGGGCTCACCTCCTTCTAATACCTCGCTCTTTACGCTAAAGTATTTTTAATAATTTCAACTATTTATTCTACGGCTTTTGTGATTCAGGGGTCATTCTTAATGAATTGGGATAAAATTTAAGCTTTAGTGTAAAGAGCGAGGTACTGACGATGGGGCGAATCCCCTCATATATGTAATAAAAACATGAGAATACAAAAGTTCTTTACGTAAGCTAATTTATAAGTTACGTAAATCTTTTACCAATAAAAAGATTCGTAAAAAATTAAAAGTTCTAGTTGCCTTTTTAATTAACCAAAAAATCGGAGGGCAACTAGGCTTCGTCCCCCGCTCTTTTTTTCTCAAAATCATTCGATCAAAATTATGAGAAAGCCATTTAGCCAAAAAAAAAAAAAAAATACGCAAATTTTGTTTTGATTATTCCTCTGCGGAGAGCCAAAATCAAAACATGCATTGATTCAAAAACGTTCAGAAATTAAATTAAAAAACAAGTTTTTTTAACTGAAAGTAAGGAGTGACATTAAAACTTAAAACGTTTTTACAGTTTTTTACTGTTTTAAAAAGAAGAATTGAGAGAAAGAGTCAAACTTTAGCGTAAAGAACGGGGCGCTGATGAGGAAGCAGCCTCTTTCATATACGAAGTAATTTCCGTGCGTTTTAAGTTTTAATGTCACGCCTTACTTTCAGTTAAAAAAAACTTGTTTTTTTAATTTAATTTCATCAAAGGTTGCTTAGGCTTGCCTTCAGTTATTAGACATTCATCTTTCAAGTGATTCTCTTAGTCAACCAAATGATCATTACATTAGACATTACGTTTGCATCTAGATTATAGTTTATCTTTGAATGTACGACATAGATTTGGTAATAAAAAATTGTTTTTATAATTTTGTATTTTAAGAAAGCTTAATATATATTACCTAGTTTAATACTGAAAATCCTCTTTCATCCTCTAATAGAATAAAAATAATTTATTTTAGCCTTCTAAATAAAGACTTAACGTATGAAGAGGAATGAAGGAAACAAACAAAAAGAAAACTAAAATCTAACAGAACAGCGCATTGGAAGAAAACGACGACAACAGCACACTTAGTAAAAAGCTCAATTAAAAAGCTATGATGGAAACATTATTTATTAGTCAAAGAGACAGCAGATTTTTTAATCTGTTGTACCTTGGTCGTAAAAAAGAGTGATCATATGACTGATCCTTTTTCCTAGTTATATCAAATGTTCCAAATGTTCCAAATTCATTTTCAAATAAAATTGCTTTTTCTGAAGCATAATTGATTTCCAAGAAAATATTAAAAAATCTGGGAAAATACAAATAAATACAGTCTTAGTGGCTTCATATTTTCAGGCAAATCCTACGGAGTCTAGTGGCTTTGGAAAAACGTTTGATTCTAGATGGTGATTTCGTAGAGTTATGTCTTCAAAGGAAAATATTTTCTCAAAGAATGTGTAACATTATAATGAGAAGTGAGTCTCCATCTTTGGATCATTGTATGAATCTTTACGTCGTGGTTAAGATTTATTATCCAATTTAATAACAAATTAATTGAAACAAAACAAAGTAATATTGTGCTTTTAACCTCTATCTAGATAATCGTTTAAGACGCTTAATTTTGCAAGGCAACAAGAAATAAGTAAAAAAAAATTGTCTAAAGAAGTTTTGTGACAGTCAACATTGAAAAAATTTTTGTATATGTCCATTATGTTTGTATTCATTGAGCAGCTGGTCATCCTGTGAAAATTGTACTATTATTACTGACTATAACGAGAAATGTAGTTTATGTAATCCATGTAAATTCCATTGAGAATGTGCAACGCAAATTAAAGACTGTAATTCCTGCCTTGAAAATGCTTTTGAATCTCGTACTAGACTTTTACCCTGATCCAATTGCCAGAATGATAAGTGTGATCAATAAGTGTAATGCAACAAACTCTAAACGTAGGTAGGTATGCGTTTATTTCATCAAATAAAAATCACTAAAATTGCACTTACAATCAATAATATGCTGCTCAATTTAGGGACCTAAAATGTCCCTGATAAACGTGATTTCAGTTTATTTTTAAAAGACGGGTATTGCCGTGGCTTTAAATTTTTTTTGGTGGGAGGAACCTTGTCTATGCTTCAATTGCTGTAATAATAAGAGACTTTGGTTTTTAAGACATCGATGTGAAGGTATAAGCTACTACGGTTATAAACCTATTTATTTTTACATGGCTGTTATAGAAAGTGATTTTTCGTATGAGAATTTTGTGTGAGATTGCATCAAGTAAGCAAATTGAAAAACTTGAATTTTATAATATGAATCAAAATAGTATAATTGATTTTACGAAGAAATATAATAAAAACGAAGATACATTGTATTGCAGAAAATCTGACTATAAATTTGCATGCAAAGCTGAATACAAGTTGAACCCTGCCATGCTGCCACCACTTATCATTAATGATGGTTAGCTATATGTGGAAGAAGAATTCTAAAGGACACAGAGTTTTCTACGTTGGAGTTTTATTATTAAAAACGTTCACGAATAATTTCAAAGCATATCACTCTCAGAGCACTGAAATTTATATTATACAGGTGGGAAAGAGTGTTTTAAACTAGAAAATCGTTTGATCAAGGATTGTCACTATAAATTTTAAGAAATTTGCTGTAAGTATTTCCGCGGCATTGAGAAATAAAGCATAATAATGCATGAAAGCCACAGCTTTGGGCTGATAAATTTTGTACTCTCATCTGATGTTGAATAATAGATTTTCCACTTTGCTAAAGGAATTTTTTTAATGTAAGTTGTATAAAAGGCATACGGTAGGCCAAGAGGATCAACAAAATTTAATATTCTACGCTGTTTGAAATATGCAAAACTAATTTCCCGTCTTTACAGTTGATGGGCTAATATTAACAATGAAAGGGGTATTGCTAAGAATTTGATTGTGGTTGAGGTACTGAACTGTTGTTGAGGTATTTACAGAAGACCCTCATATCAACCCTCATATCGAAATTTTCCTTTAAATAGTGTGAAGGCACCCCTTTGCAGACTTCTTTATATCTCCCTTGTGTGTTTGCACACAGTACGCCTAAGGACCTGTAAGCAATCCACTGGATATCAAGTCACTCCCAATCTTGGATTAAAATAACAACTTTTTTGGGGCCTGGCACTACACTTGCTCCGGGTAAATGGACTTATCCCAATTAGTGTAGTCCCTTCAAGAGCTAATTAATTTTTAGTTTATTATTTAACAATAATGAATTTATATCTCAATAATGCACTCAAACCTGTCCCTCCCCAGGGTATTTGAGCTTAAAAATGTTGTAATAAAATTTTAACATGAGTTTCTTGCAAACCTCTATAATGGCCCTGCCAGCGGCAATATTTTTATTTAAAATTACGCTTTTCAAAAAGGCCTCATTAGAATCTATTATCACGAACGATGTGAAATTCAGATCTGCAAAGATTCTCGCAAATTTGTGGGTCAATTACAACGTCTCAACGACTCCCATTGCGCACACACTCCTACATCGTACCGAAGGCTGAATTTAAAATAATCTTACAAATCTCCTTTTCAACCTTTTTTTTTGCATCAGATTGCTTACTGACAAAGGTGCTAATAAACGTCTTCATGTAGGATTTTTGATCAAACTGGAGAGTTTTATGAATCTTTGGAACCTTGAAACGGTTTGCCAGTATCCACCGCAAAAGAGCGTGATGTACAACAATACTCTTTTTTATATCAATTTCAGCAATAAGATTTTGTTTTGAAGGTTTCCAGTGCACATCCCATCCTCTACCAAATCTAAATTACAGGGACTCAATGAATCCCTAAGAAACAGTATCTATATGCACGGGAAAACAAAATGAATTCTATGAGCAGTAACCTCTCTTATGATTTGGATATAATGTTGCATAAAAGAAGACCCATCTGCCCATGGGTTATCTAGAGCTTCACCTTGCTGCAAACTTGCCAACACTGGTAATATAAATTTGAAATCATAGTTGGTATTGTGAATATAAAACCGGCAGAAAATATTGTTGCCATCCCCCGGGTAACCATCCCTCTAAGGTTACTCCTTCTGCTAAAATAGGATTGTTCAAACGATTATGATGGCTGAATAACTTTTCCCCACTACCCTCATCAAACATCCCCTGACATATTCAACATATATCTTTATTTTTAATTGCCAACTCATCCCCTGGTGACAGAGTCATTGGATAATTTACGTTTTGCAGCCACAAAATTGACTTATTAGCTGTTTTAATAAGTGCTATATTGTGCCTACACAATCTTCCCCACGGAATGTCTCAAATACTCTTATCAATTGCATGGTATTACACGAGTCCCTTAGAGCATGCCCATAAGAGACTGTATTTCCTTCATGTTAAAACATGATTTGAGTTTGATTGATTGCATCCGTCTATGAGTTTTACTTTCGATGTGTAATGCTACTTTTTTACTCCACAAGAGCTAATTTGAAGATTCTTAAACTGCAAGATTGCATTGTCACCCAGAATCGTTTCCAAGGGCTTGTCTCCATGACCCAAACAGAGCCCCAAGTGGTGTTTTGGCTTTAATTCGGTATGGAGTCTTGACAAAAACATAGGAAAATAATAGCAGGTCCTCAGTTTCTTGCAATTTTTGCCTTCATTTATAACCAGAGTAACATGGGAATTAAAAAATGTCCGATTAGATCAGATTCACTTTCAGACTTACAAAGAAACCATATCCAGTGTTTCGCCGATTCAATGAAAGAAGCCCTTACTAAATATATTACCCCATTTATAGTTTTAAGTTCTTCCTCTTTGTACTCTGTATCATACTGTAACACTAAGACCTTATACTTTAAATGCTCGTAAGCCCTCTCAAAAATATCTATCCCCTTGTGTGTTACAGGGACAGGATGGTGTCCTTTTAAATAGCTAAAGTCTACTTTGAGAAACTCTGCACCCTCCCCACCTCTATTAACTGCCAAATTATTCAAAAATTTATTAGTGCTATCATTTCTGGAGGGCTTATGACCGGGAACAAGGGCCACACACTTGAAGCCCTAAAGCTCTGTTTTGAAACAAAAGCTTTGTATTTCTTTACGCCCATTTAAATCAGCATTATATTTCACATCCCCTTATTCCTCCCATCTCTAAAAAAATTCCTTTTTAATTTTTGCGACATTTAAATATGGATTTTAAACGAATAAAACTACTGACCCACTCCCATTTTCATTTAAATTTTCCACCCTATTAAAAACACTTCCCATCCAATCTGAAAAATACCCTCGAAATTATGTAAGTCTGGGTGAAGTTCTACCTACCTTTGCAGGTAATTTGAATACACCTCAGTCGACTTTTAATTTTTTTAAAATAAATACTACCACTGGGAAGAGTATCGAAAGGGTCTCGGAACTCAGCTCTTAAAGTATAGATTTTGCGTAAAGTGGCATCAGCTAAACAAAATTCAGGAAATAGACGGAGTGCTCCATTACCATTTTGTCCTCACTTGATGGCAGCTTATCAACCCATTCATATTTTTATCGAAACTGAGGGTCTTCTGTTGCTAAGGGTTGCATCTGACCCTAGTAAAGGAGGGGGGCTCTCTCAAAATAATTCAATTTTATAGCGAAAACTCACTTGTTTGCTACTTATTTGCTATAAGGAAAGAATGTTATCCCCACCCTCATCTAGTGCCTAAATAAGTTACATTTATTTAACACTTTTGCGTTAGAATTAAATTTTTTTAGTCGGATATTTTCAAGAGGAGAGTAGCTGGTATGAAACAAAGTCTTTACGTCCAATTATCTAACGGAATGTCTGTTTGATACCTGTCCTAAGGTAATTATTTTTTATCTGCATGGTCAAGGTTATTTGTAAATTGACGGTTTAATTTAGTAGAAAACAGAATGGTCCCCCTTATGCAAGATTGGCTTTTCGCTGGAAGCCCATTCTCGAGTGGTAGTGTAATTAAGGTTTTTAAACACATCTGTCATCTTAAAAAATTTGACCACGCTGATGGAATAGCATAAAAAAGTGATTTAATTTGGGAAATGATTTTGGTGATATAATTGAGATAGATTTATCGGTGCTCAAAAGTAACAAAGGAGCAAGGGATGAGCGGAAACATGAAAATCGGTGCATATTTAAAAGAGGAGCAGGACACAAATATTCACTAATGTTTTATTCTCCAATAGTGCAAACGCTACAACCTCCCCATAATTAGCCTGTTTCTAGATTTCATGGCTACTTTTGACTCTGTGACCTGTAAAAATGTTCGGCAAATCATGGTAGAAGATGGTATTCCAAATGAATTCTTAGACCTTTTGAAGGCCTACTAAGAGCATTGCAAGTCAACAGTTAGACTGTTTGGTAAAGAAACTGAGCCCTTCAATATGTGTTGAGGTATAAAACAGGGGTGCATATAGTGCCCCGCTTTATTCAACTACTGCAAAGACTGGATTCTAGAAAGAGCACTCTTGAGCTTTTGATGGTGTTGCTTAGGAATTGGAAATTAAAGTACCTGACCTGGACTACGCATAAGAAATCGATGCATTTCTATTTATCCAGGAACTGCCAAAACGATTTATATGAAATACCGTATTTCTATCAGCTACTGGGTATGAAGATAAAAACTGCTAAAACGGAAGTCAAGCACGTAAAAATGTGGAATCGGATTATCAGCTTGTACTACGGACAGAAATTTTAAATTGTCAATAGCTTCACTTGTCTTGGCTAACTAATAGACTCTCGTAAAGGCTGTGATTTTGTCGTGCAGAACAAAATCAGCAAAGCCAAAGCCATCTTCTCTTAGCTATATCATCATTTATGGAACGGACAAGAGATCGGTAGGAAGGTAAAAATTTGTTTCTATGAAACGGCTGTTTGGTCTGTTGTCTACGTGTCTGAGAATTGACCAGTGAAAGCGCGTAACCTCCGTGATATAGGTTTGTTTGATAACCCCTGTTTAACAAATATCCTAAGGATTTGATACTCTATCAGAATCTCTAATATTGAGATGCACAACCATTGCCATAACCGCAAGGCCATCGCCATGACTTATCAGACGGAAAAGTCTACGCTGCCTTGAAAATTTCCTGAGGAGATCCGATGACCGCGTCGTCATATGCAAATGCTTGTAGAGGCTTCTTTGCTAAATTGGTGCATGCGTCCGGGCGGTTAATTGAAGAATTGGTGAGCAACTGTCAAAAACAGCCTTGACACCATTGGTGGGTCTCCAAAGTTTGGCAGAAAGTGGGAGAGATGGCTGAAGAGCTGGCACAAGATCATAACAAATGGGGGTCAGCCATATGGAGTCTTTTAGATTCCTAATGGGGCGTCTATGTCTTGTCCCGCAATAAGTACATGCAAGAAAGTACCTGGACCACTGCCAGATCCAAGAGGGCCCATTGCCCCCCTCAAGTTTTCGTAGGTGTAATCATTCTTGTTTTTCTCTTTTTAATACTGGTTAAATAATAAAAGTGATACTGTAGAAATAAATCAAACAGTTTGTGGTAACGAACTGTAGTTAGGAGTGACCCGGCTCAATAGTAACCGAAACTCTAAGAAACTGGAGTTTTGATACCAGTAGTTGCATCAAAAAAATTGGATTTTAGTGCTGATTTTAAATATATAAGTTTCATCAAGATCAGTTATACCCATCAAAAGTTACGAGCCTGAGAAAATTTGCCTCATTTTAGAAAATAGGGGGAAACCCCCCCTAAAAGTAATAGAATTTGAAAATCATATCATCAGATTCAGTGTATCAGAGAACCCTATTGTAGAAGTTTCAAGCTCCTATCTACAAAAATGTAGAATTTTGTATATTTTGCCAGAAGGCAGATCACGGATGCGTGTTTATTTGTTTGTTTTTTTGTTGATTTTTTTCCCCAGGGGTGATTGTATCAACCCAGTGGTTTTAGAATGTTGCGAGAGGGCTCATTCTAACGGAAATGAAAAGTTCTAGTGCCCTTTTTAAGTGACCAAAAAAATTGGAGGGCACCTAGGCCCCCTCCCACGCTAATTATTTTCCCAAATCAACGAATGAAAATTCTGAGATAGCCATTTTATTCAGCGTAGTCAAAAAATCTTATAACTATGTCTTTGGGGACGACCTACTCCCCCACAGTCCCTGTGGAAGGGGCTACAAGTTACAAACTTTGACCAGTGCTCACATATAGTAATGGTTATTGGGAAGTGTACAAACGTTTTCAGGGGGATTTTTGGGTTTGGGGAGGGGTTGAGAAGAGCGGGATATGTTGGGGAACTTTCCATCGAGGAATTTGTCATGGAGGAAGAAAATTTCCATGAAGGGAGTACAGGATTTTCTAGCATAATTAAAAAAAAAACAATGAAAAAATAATGAAAAGTTTTTTCAACTGGAAGTAAGGAGCAGCATTAAAAATTAAAACGGACAGAAATTATTACGTATATGAGGGGCTCACCTCCTCCTAATACCTCGCTCTTTACGCTAAAGTATTTTTAGTAATTTTAACTATTTATTCTACGGCTTTTGTGATTCAGGGGTCATTCTTAATGAATTTGGATAAAATTTAAGTCTTAGTGTACAGAGCGAGGTACTGACGAGGGGGTGAACCCCTCACATATGTAATAAAAACATGAGAATACAAAAGTTCGTTACGTAAGCTAATTTATAAGTTACGTATATCTTTTGCTAATCAAAACATTCGTAAAAAATTAAGTTCTAGTTGCCTTTTTAAGTAACCGAAAAATCGGAGGGCAGCTAGGCTTCCTCCCCCGCTCCTTTTTTCTCAAAATCATTCGATCAAAACTATGAGAAAACCATTTATCCAAAAAAAAAATAAATATGCAAATTTCGTTTTAATTATTTCTCTGCGGAGAGCCAAAGTCAAAACATGCATTGATTCAAAAACGTTCAGAAATTAAGTAAAAAAAAACAAGTTTTTTAACTGAAAGTAAGGAGCGACATTAAAACTTAAAACGAACAGAAATTACTCCGTATATGAAAGGGGCTTTTCCTCCTCAACGCCCCGCTCTTTACGCTAAAGTTTGACTCTTTCTCTTAACTCTACTTCTTAAAACAGTAAAAAACTTTAGCGTAAAGAGCGGGGCGTTGAGGAGGAAAAGCCCCTTTAATATACGGAGCAATTTCTGTTCGTTTTAAGTTTTAATGTTGCTCCTTACTTTCAGTTAAAAAACTCTTTTTTAAAATTTAATTGTGATAAAAGGGAGCAAGGTAATTGCAAAGGGATTAGCTTGATTTCCATAGGAAGTAAGTTACTTAGCATGATGATATGTATTGACTATTGGACATTGAATGAAAGGTTTGTAGAGAATAGAAGGGTGGTTTTACAAAGAAAGCCGATCCATCGACAAAATATTCACTCTTAGGTTAATAATCAAGAAGCGTATGAATTAGCTGACGCCTTTAGTCCCCAGTCTTATAGATTTTGAACAGGCATTTTTTCAGCTCATTAAAAGATCTTTGGTCAAGATTCTATTTTTGTAGGATATACAAAATAAGTACACTAAAGCGATTAGAGTTATGTTAAACAGGTCAAGGTGTTCCCCCCACCTCCCAAGATGAAAACACCCAGACAAAAAATACCCCCGTAAAATACACCCTGCGGAAAGCAGCCCCCAGAAAATCCCTCCCATGGTTGAAAAGGAGAATATATCTTTTCCCCCTCCCCCATGGCTGGCTGGTCTCTAGTAACTTTCGACTTGAAAAAAAAGAAACATTAGTAGTATAAATTTTTGGTCGAATGAGCATCCTCCAAGTTTCTATGACCAAGAGGCTGAGGTGCGGAATAGGAAGGGGCAGTCCACTTAATATACGAAATAAATTCCACTCATTTTGAGGTTTAATATAACTCTTTACTTTAAAAATCAAAAATCACAAAAAAATTCACATAGAAACGATTCACTACTGCCGTTGAAGCGCAAAAAAATTTGAGATATCTAAGAATCATGTGCATAGGAGTAGGGTAAATCAAGTTCTAAAAGAAAAGAAAAATATTCAAAGGGTTAACCTGTATTAGCCTAGGCTATTTATGCCTAATAAGAAATATAATTCATGTCTTCCATGGTCATTTCCATAGAAATTTGTCCCAGACCTCGCGTATTAAAATTTTGTATTTAAGGGACATGACCCTCATGTTGTTTGTCAAACATTAATAGGAAAATATGGCTAAAATTAAAAAAAAAAAAAATCTCGACATGGCTTAAAATCCTATTCAGATCACTAGTATTATGTTTTGATAGAGATATACCTAAGAAAAAGAAAACTTGTACAAAAGTGTTAAAGAGGAAGATTTGTTCTTAAGTTAAAATAGGTCTACTGTATTGCGTTCCATTTTCTAAAAATTAGAAACAGGGAAACACTAGAGATAGGAGTTTGAAAACATCTTCCCTCTTGAAAGCACGACATTCCTGGATTGCAGAAAGCTCTGTCTAGGTATAGATACACTGGGCAAAGAATTAACACTTTTTGTAATTTATGACACTTTCTCCAGGGGCTGGTGGGCTTAAGTCATCCCTAAAGTCACATTTATTGGCCCTTTTGAGAATTTTAGGTAAAGGTCTATAAAAGACTCGAGACCATTGAAAACATTTAAAATTATGAAACTTGAAAGACCATGTACCATTGAAAACAAGACCATTGACCATTAATTTCACATATTTTATTTTACATAATAAATTTAATTGTATTTATATTTGTTTATATTTTTATTATACCTATATAATATGTACCTTATTATTATTATTTTATTTTTTATTATTTTTCTATGATATATTTTATCATCTTTATATTTATTATAATTATGATTATATTTTAATTTCAAAATAATTTTGCATATACATTCCACTGCGCTTTGGTAGTTAAAGGTTTTTGTTATGTATCTATTTATAACATATGAGAACAAAGAAAGGGAACAAAAAATGAAAAGAGAAAAAACAAATAGGTGAAAAAACGAGGATTTTATCAGCCAGTAGCTAAATATTGAAAAACAAGCAAATATTTCGACAAGGACCTCCGCCAAGTCGTCCTCAGTGCTCAAAGAAAAAAAAACAAAAAAAAAAAAAAAAAAAAAAACAGCAAAATCTAACCTTTATAAGTGACCTGCACGAGAGGAAGACAGATACTGACTCAACCAACAAAAAACCAAGTTTAAATCAATGAAAGAGAAGTTACCAATTAGATTGAATAAGTATCCTTTGCCTTGCAACAGATTTCGCCTGTCTACAATTTCGGTTTTCATTAGATATGCGGACATGTTGTCTTAAATTAGATTGAGCGGAAATATTCATAGATTCTTTTAATATTAAATTATTATAAATTGGGCTTAAGGAAATATCTCCCGTGTCTCTATTTATAGCCAAATTTCTATTTATATGTTTTTTTTATCTCAATAGCCTCTTTAAAAGATTGCGGTAGACCATTTACAGTAGATATTAAAGTTGCCTCTTCAAAAAGAACTAAATGGGCAGGATTTTCGTATATATGCTGGGCCAGAGCTGAATCAAAGTTGTCATTTTTATTTTCCAATCTCAGGGACTTGTCTATTGAAATTTTTTGTTCTTGCAATCGTTCCCCTAGTTGTTGATTGGTCCTTCCAATGTAAAATCTTCCACATGAACAAGGGACTCTGTAGACACCACTACCTAGTATAGGGTCCGTTTTATCCTTTCCTGAGTTGAAAAAATGTTCAACTTTTTGTTCAGTTTTAAAAGAAACAGAGAGATTATGTCTTTTTAAAATTTTTCCAAGTTTGTCGCTGAGTTTTGATACGTATGGTAATGTAGTGAAAGTTTTTTTCTCAATTGCCAGTGTACCTGAATCAAGGGGGACGGGCTTCCTGTTTTCCTGTTTAATCTTTTTTAATCGTCTATCTATTATATTTTCAATGAGGTTGATTGGGTAGCCATTGCAGAATAGAATGTCCTTAACATAGTCTAACTCGGATTTTACATGATTACGTGAACATATTTTTAGAACCCTGTCGACTAAAGAAATTACTATCCCTCTTTTTACACAAGGAGGGTGATTTGACGAGAAATGTAGATACCGATCATTATGGGTTGGCTTTCTATATATAGAAAAATCCAGGCTGGGAATATTTTTTATAATTAAAACATCCAAGAAAGGGAGCTTTCCTGAATCTTCCAGTTCTATTGTGAATTGAAGATTCGAATCAAAAGAATTCAAATGTGCCAAAAAAACTTTTAGAGAGTTCTGACCATGTTCCCAAACAGCAAGAATATCATCAACGAAACGAAACCAGAGAGAGTGGTTTAAGGGGAAACTATGCAAAGCAGACTGTTCTATGAAATCCATGTAAAAATTTGCCAAAAAAAGAGACAAAACAGTGCCCATGGGCAGGCCCTTGACCTGAAGGAAAAATTTTTCTCAAAACCTAAAATATAAAGAGAACTTGTTGCAAAGACGTACAAGCGTCATTATTGTGTCAATTTCCAAGGTTTTGTAATCTGCCCAAGTAGAATTTTCCTCTAATTTTCTTTGTAAGGCCTGTTCACATTTATGGACATCGCATGAAGTGTACATGGAAATTGCATCAAAACTAGATAAGATAGTTTTTTCTGTTATACTATGATTTTTCAGCTTCTCAACAAGATCTATGGAATTTTTTATATAAGATTTCTGTGTTGTTAGAAGATACTTGAAAATTGTAGCTAAGAATTTTCCTACGCCTGTAGCTGGAGAGCTATAACATGCTACAATAGGACGTAACGGAGTATCCTTCTTATGAATTTTGGGTAGACCGTAAAATTTCGGGGCTGAACAACCTTTTGGGTAATATTTTCTGTACATTTGAGGGGTGGTTAGTCTATTATCTTTTAAAATTTCTAATTCTTTCCTCAACTGCTTGGTGTATTTATCTGTGGGATCAGTTTTTATTTCTTTATAAGTATTTTTATCCAATAAAAGGCTATTTATTTTATTTTGATAATCTGCAGAATCCATAATCACAACTGTGTTTCCTTTGTCCGCTCTTGTAATTACTGTATTTTTATCTTTTTTCAATTTTTTGAGGATTTTAATTTCTTCCTTTGATTGAGATGTAAGCGTTAATGGCGGCTTATAATCAAGAATACTCTTTACTATTTCCCCTCTAAGTAAGTCTGGATTTTCAACTTCACCATGAGAGCTAAAAATACCGGACTCCACACTCGTAATAATTTCTGATATATTTACGCGTGTCTGAGCCATTGCAAATTTAGGTCCTTTTGATAGAATACTTAGCTCCTTGGGTGTGAAAACCCTGGAGGATAGATTTTCCAAAGGAGAGCCAGGACAAAATCTAGGAAGGAAAATCCGTGTTTGTTGAAAATGTTGAAATTCGAGTTTCGAAAATTTTTCTGATAAGCGGGTTTTCGCTAAATTAAAAACGTGTCGGAAAGACCTTTGCGAGATCTCTAAAATTTGGAGAAAATCCGGAACGGATAAAGTCTGATGTAAGAAAGATTTGAAATTTGATATTTTATTACTAAGGACATATCTTTTGAGTCTATGGTCTTTTAAAATATGTGTTAGAGCTTTGAAATCCATTCTCTGACTAAATGGGCCCTCAGATTGTGTACCTAAGTGTAAATTGTAACGCAGAGAAGGAGGAAGAATTCGATTTCTTTTGCAAGTTTCTAAGAAATTGAATTGACAAATAAGATTTGCGTGTTTTTTAACACAATTTAAAAAATCTAAAATAATATTGGTCAAATGCTCCCCGTAAGCTTGACGTAAATACGTTCTGAGACCATACTGGCTATGCATGACATATGAGAACAAAGAAAGGGAACAAAAAATGAAAAGAGAAAAAACAAATAGGTGAAAAAACGAGGATTTTATCAGCCAGTAGCTAAATATTGAAAAACAAGCAAATATTTCGACAAGGACCTCCGCCAAGTCGTCCTCAGTGCTCAAAGAAAACAAAGAAAAAAAAAAAAAAAAGAAAAAAAAAAAAAAAAAAAAAAAAACCAGCAAAATCTAACCTTTATAAGTGACCTGCACGAGAGGAAGACAGATTTTTTGAGTATCTGTCTTCCTCTCGTGCAGGTCACTTATAAAGGTTAGATTTTGCTGTTTTTTTTTTTTTTTTTTTTTTTTTTTTTTTTTTCTTTGAGCACTGAGGACGACTTGGCGGAGGTCCTTGTCGAAATATTTGCTTGTTTTTCAATATTTAGCTACTGGCTGATAAAATCCTCGTTTTTTCACCTATTTGTTTTTTCTCTTTTCATTTTTTGTTCCCTTTCTTTGTTCTCATATGTCATGCATAGCCAGTATGGTCTCAGAACGTATTTATATCTATTTATAATGGTCCTGCAAAGACTTGGGGGGAAAAATCGGCCCCTCTCTGTCGTTGGAAGCATGATGGTGAAGAAATATATCAAGTTACCATTGCTTTGTTTCAAAGCTTTATTTTTAATTTTTCCATTTTTTTTCTAATTTTGTCTCTATATTTGTGTAGTAGTATGTACAAGACTATTGAACAAGTATATAAAAGAGGGGCTCCAATCTTTTCTTATGTATGAATTTTGATTTTTTTTTTTTTTATTGATTAACTAAAATATATAAAATAGTGTTCTTGCAAAAGATTTATGTTTTTAGATTTTAAGTCAGAATCATAGGAATCATTTAGGCAACAAGTAAAGGGGGCTGTGAGTCCTTACCCAATTTTCACGTTTTTTATTTAATAGTTTTCTACAACTTACTGATGTTGTACTTTTTATGGACATTTCGACAAGTGTCCCTTTTCCTAAATTTGGCCCATTAAAATAATTTTCTGCGTATGTACACCTAAGCAAAAAACATATTTTCTTTTTTTTAGGGGAATGGGGTTAGAAAAAAAAACTGGAATCTGCCCTGATAAATTCTCAAAATTTGAAAAATCGCAGAAATATATAGAAATTTTGGAGCCGGGATGTTACAATTTCCTGGGCAAGAAAATGGGAAAGGTAGGAGAGCTTTGCTACAGGCTTGTTTTTTATTATTGCTTGTTTTTTAATTCATATTTGAAAAAGAAAGCATTTTTGTGAAACACACATTTCCATTTGAATGTTTAGAATCAAGTTTTGGAGGTCACAAGCCTCCAGCAAGCCTCTTCTCTCAAGCTACTAGTAAATTTGCTGATTCATCGAAGATCTACCTGTTCTACTTAAGCCGTAAGATCTAACTGTTCTATTATTACATATCATGGCAGACTTGATACTAATCCTCTCTAGCTAGGTGGGAGGGGGGTGATTTTCTTTCCAGAAAAAAGTGCAAGCGAATAAATCTCCACTGTAGGTTTTGAGAAGGATTTAAATGACGTGTGATGGTAGAAGCTGAAGATATAACCCCAAAAGCTATGTTTATGAACCTTAAGTCACAGTCATGATATAGTAGAGAATTTAGGGGCGCTGAGTGAAGCTGACTATATGAAGTTTATACTTTAATTAGGACAAATCTGTCTGTTGCAAATAGGGTATCCGTCCTTGGTTTGCGTTTCATTTTGTGTTGTTTTTGCTTAAATTTGTCAGCGTTCGTGGAAAAAAAAGAACTGTTTCTCAAAATTTAGACAACTTCAGTATTAGGAAACTGTAAAAGTTATTTAAAAATAAATAACAACGCTAACAAAATTTGGAATAAAGACTTCGGAAATTATTTTTTTTTTAAAAATTTGATCATGTCTTAACATGTTTGATGGATATGGATTAGTGGCTCCAACCGTATCCTATTTTTGTCTCCCCAAAGTTAAACCCATGTTTTCTATTCTCTTGTGCCTATGAAATTGGAATGAAATTTTTATTTCAAGAAGAACACACTATTACAGAAATACTGCCTGCAAGACATGTAACACTAAACCACAATTTAAAAATATACATCGACAAATGTGGCTGACAATCCAATACCGAAACAAACCCACAACATAAATTAAAAGTTGCATCTCTGTATAAAGAGTTTGAGGACTATAATGTGACGAAAACTCACGAAAAAAAAAATCATTCATAGTGAGTACTTTCTGAAAAAGCCAAAACCTAAAATAGTGCGATTACTCTCATGTCAAGGTATCCAATAACAAGATATGAATTAATAAAATACTCGTCTCTCTTAAAATACTCGTATCCCGTATCTAGAGTCAATTTACTTTTGAAACTTTCCACAAATTAGCAAACAAAAATTTCTAGAGTCTGTCAATCTTCGATTTTCAACAATATCAAAGGGAAAACAAGGGATTCAATTATTGTTCCTGCCAATCCGTCACACTGAAATAAGCGGCTAAAGGATGACATAATGCCAAAGACTGTGCGTGTTAGCCATTTGTCTGGGGAGAAACAAAAACTAGGGCGATCCTGAATGGGCTAGAAAAAGGCTATAAGAAAGAATTAATGGAAATTAAAGATACTTATGAGAGGGCTAAGAGTGCAGCTTTGAAAAGATTGGGTAGAATGAGGAGAGCGTGACCTGTCTTAGTTTTGTGTGGCTTACTGCTGCAGTGAATTTTTATTAGTAGTATTCTTATTGTTGAAATGACACAGGTCCATTTAGTTCTAAAGAATGAAGCTTTGATATTTTGGTATTTTACTACTTTATACGCAAGTAGTTTTCAATGGATTCTTCCCACTCAACTCAATGCGAAAGTTTTGAATGATATACCCTGGCTATAGCTATTTTTAACTCATTTGACAGAACAAAGGTCCAAGAGTTATCCAAGTCTTTCGCAAAGCTACTTGAGATTTCAATAAATAACGATACAAACTATTTTTCCTTCGGGAAGAGTACCAGTCTTGCGTAATATTCATTCAGAGGGGAAAGAATTCAATTTTATTATTAGATTTATCAGCATTTTGGAATTTGTATATATCTAATATGTTGTCGTGAATTATCTTGTAAAATTTGTAAAAGTAGTTTCTACTTTATAGATGTTACTAAGGGGGAAGGAGTTTCCCGTTTTGTGCAGATATGATAGTAGTAGTAGTAGAACAATTTATTAGAAAAAAACATTTCTTAATCAATAACACAACATAAGCGAAGCTTGCGAGGCTGTGCTAAATTCAAAGAAAAAAAAGAGACAATATGGAGAATAAGAAGTTATGGAGAATGAGACCATATACCGAGATCAACAAAAAACAAAAAAAAACATAAAAAATACACTCCCTTGCGTAACCCCAAGACAACAGCAAAAAAACAAAAAAAATACATAAATATTACAAATGAATAAGCTATGTAAAATTTATATTAGTTAATCAGTTTCAAAAGCATACCTACCGAGCAACTCCACACGTAAATCAGACTTAAACTGGTCAAGGCTACCTATTTCCTTGATATCTATACTCAGTTTATTCCAAAGTTTTGAAGCTCTGTAAATAAGTGAAAAAGAAGACCTACTTGAAACTAATCGAGGAACCTCAGTATTACCTCGTATCCGAGTATTGTGGTGGTGAACATCAGACCTCTCACAAAATATTCCTATAAAACAATCGGAAAGGCTACCTCTGTAATACCTATATATAAAAATCAACGTGTAAAAATCACGTAATCCAGCTGCAGGCATTATATTTAAATCACTATACATAGACCTCAAAGACTCCTGATTCCCAACACCACAAAAAATTCGGACAGCATTATTCTGGATCACACGGATTGGATGAACTATCGAAGGGAAAGTACCAAGCCAAATCGACGAGCAATACAAAATGTACGGGTGAATCAGGGAAAAATATAACAATCGTAGAACATTTGGGGGGAAAATATGTTTTAATTTGCGCATCATACCTAAGTTACGTGACAATATTTTCGAAACTGACTTCACATGATCTTTAAATGATAGGGTTTCATCAACATTGATTCCGAGGTATTTGGTGAATCTTGTTCGTTTAATAATTCCCCGCTCCGAAATTATTTCCGTAAACCAAGGGTAAAAATTCGGAGATCGAGAGAAAATAACAAAATTTGACTTATCTATATTCAGGTCAAGGTGGTTTATTTTAAGCCATGTACATATCCAGCTCATTGCTGCATTTATCGTTGACATGAGCAGTTCCTCTGTAGGGGCAACACACATCAAGGTTGTATCATCAGCAAATAAGGCCATAGTAAGCTGGGTCTTACTCGTACCATTGTCAACAAAGTCGTCAATTCTGGGCAGAGCTTTCACAACATGCGGTAGATCATTAATAAAAATTAAAAACAGAGTCGGACCCAGTACGGATCCTTGGGGAACCCCCCAATTAACAACATTTTTACTAGACAAAAATCCTTGTAAATTGACATACTGCTGTCTTTTTTGAAGATAACTCCACAGCAAACTCAATGTAGCACCCCTTAATCCATAAAATTCACATTTTTCAATAATATTCGATGGTCAACAGTGTCAAACGCCTTAATTAAGTCCAAAAAAACACCAGCTATCCTAAGCTTTTTATCAAGAGCATCATTAATTATAGTAGTAATAAATGAAATCGCCATTTCTGTTGTTCTGCCCTTCCTGAAACCAAATTGATTGGTATGTAGAAGTTTATGACGCTCCAAATGCTCATAAATTCTAATATTAATACATTTTTCTAAAACCCGTGAAACAACAGGTAATAATGAAATTGGTCTATAATTCCCCAGATCATTCTTATTACCACCCTTAAACACAGGAGTTATTCTTGCAATTTTAAGACAATTGGGGAACTTCCCTTGCTTAAAGCAAGCATTAATAAGGGACGTTAATATATGTGAAATGCTTGGAAACACGGCTTTTAAAACAAGAAGGTTAATGGAATCACTCCCAACCGAAGAACTTTTCATCTCAAAGATAATTTTACGAACTCCATCATGAGTGACAGGTCTCAGATACATTGATACATCGACAGAAGTACCCATAAAAGTCTCAAGCGGAGGATCATTATCAGAAGCTACTGTAGCACGAGAAAATCGAGCCCCAACAGTTGCAAAATGTTCCGAAAGGGCATTACAGATTACAGCAGGCTCATTCGATTTTAACCCATCACTTGTTGTAACTTCGTCAGGCAGAACCGGATCTGTTGAAGATATAACACTTTTAATAATTTTCCAAGTTTTAGCTGGGTTACCACTAGCATCTTTAAATTTACACTCAAAATATTTTTTTTCGCGTTTCTCAAAAGTTTATTAAGAGCATTTCTATAATTTTTTTAAATTCTTGTGCAAACTGGACCATTTTCATTCCTTATTGAATCCCTATAACTGGTCTTTCTTATTTATGCACCGCAGAAGACTAGGTGACACCCACGGCTTTTTGGGCATCTTTTTCCTTGACCTTGTCCGATTCACTACACAAGTTTTACTCAAAATAGAGATCAATGTATCATAAAATCTTTGAAAACTTGTATTTATATCATCTAGATTTTCAACTTTATTATTCCAATCAACATTAGAAATCTGTTGTTGAAACTTTTCTAAGTTACCGTGGTTGAGCACAGGTAACATACTCATTTTCAGTCTAGAACCTTGCACCCTCGGAAAACAAACTTTAAAACTTGCCAAAATCCCAAAATGGTCAGAAACATCAGTAACAATAACCCCTGGATCTGAAAATTTAGAATTAGAAAGAATATTATCAAGTAGCTTTGCCGTTAAAGTGGTAACACACGTACAATTATTGATAGTGGGAAATAAACTATATGACATGCAAAGCTGTAGGAAATCTATAGGAGTATTCGAATTCATATCATTAAGGGTAATATTAAAGTCCCCAAGCATGAAGAATGGGTGCGAACCAGTAGGTTGTTTATCCAACTGTTCCTCCAAAATATCAAAAAAGGCCAGTATAGACCCAGATGGTGGTTTATATAGTACAACAACATAAACATCTTTTGGCTTAAGCCTGAGCTGAAGGATAAGTGGCTCAAATAACATCTCGTGAAACAGCACTAGATCACTTCTTACCAAAACCTCGATATCGCTCCGTATATAAGCTCCAATACCTCCATGTTGACGAAATTGACGATTCCTATGATAAAGTGAATACCCTGGAATATCCAAGAGAGCAGAGTTATGCTCATTTAGCCATGTTTCTGTGAGACCAATAACCTGAAAAATGGAAAGTTCACATATCTCGCTTATAAAATTAAAAGATGAGTTCAAACCCTGGCAGTTAAGATGGAAAACTCTGAGATCTTCAGAATCACCACCACCATTCACGGATCTCAAACCATCCTTAAATAAGTACTTTGAATTACAAGAAACATATTGACCAGCAATCCCAATATCATAATTCCGATGGAGCTGCTCCGTAAACATACTATCAAAATCCACAAATGAAGCTTCCAAAATTTTAAGACGGCTGTTGCCCGGGGTGCCACAATCATCATCAACCATATTTATACAGTTTTACAACAAAGTAATTTGGCCTCATCTCCACAACAAAACAAAAAAGAAAAGAAAAAGAACTAAACAAGAACAAAATAGAATATAAGAAACAACAAAAGAATGACACTTTCCATCTTAGAAAAAAACAAACACAAAAAGAAACAGGCCGTATTTCGTTAACCCGTAACGAATCCATGTACAAGTTACCAAATACAACGGCTACTAATTCCTACAATCACACAACCATAATTATTGCGACAAAATAGTAAGTTTTATTTTTTTTATTAAATTTTGTTATTATTTTTTTTAATTATTCTTTTCAATAACAAATAAACACTCACTAATTCTAACAACTGCAAAAAAGAAAAATTAAAAAAAAAATTAAGAATCCAACAAACTCTTAGCATTGTACCAAGGCACTTTAATAACACGGTTGTCCTTTTTAACAGAGATGCTGGGTGGTAGGGTAGGAGGTACCCAGCATTCCACACCTTTATCCGCCAAACGCTTACATAACCCAAGTAATTCTTTCCGCAAAACCCGCACACGCGGTGAGACATCATCACTAATAAAAACAGACTTATAAACACCGACCTCTTTCCCTTTTAATTTTTTCGCATTACTTAGAATCAAAAAACGTACCTGGACACTGTCCACCCTAAATTTAACAAAATTCTTGGAACAGTGAACCACAGTGAATGGTGGCAACTTGTCAGGTGGGAGTGACAAACCAGCTACAACCACCTCAGAAACCCGAGATGCAGCCTCATTCAAGGGTACATCATTAAGGCCCCAAAACAACAAATTATGCAACTTGTCCCGATTTTCATCAACAAGAGACTGGGACACAACCACATTCATTTCCTCATTGCATTTCTTAATCAGCTGTGACTGGGCTTTTACAATACTTTGTAGAGTTAGAAATTCCGACTTCACTGTTGCAATTTCATTGTCCGTTGCATTACTTTTATTTTCAAGCACCATAACACGACTTTTAACTGTACCCAAATCCTTCTGAATTTCAAATACACTCTGCTTTAGGGTTTCCATGTTCACATTTATAGATTGGACCATTTCCAAAATTTTAATGATATTCTCTGCATTCATTTTCTGGCAGTCCGCATTAACACTCGTATCCGAATTACTAGTAGAATTGATAACCGTATCCGATAGCTCAGCTTTTGTCCGGTTGCGTTTGGGTCTGGCTTTCTTTCCCATCCTGACTTTATCAAAATAATATGTCACCTACCTTTACAAAAACTTATTTTTTACCCACGCTAGTTTACAGCGTGCAATTTGCATAAGCCGTTAAAAGGGCACGGCTAACACCACATTAGGATTCCTCAGGAACTAGCTCGAACGTAGAACTCACTCCTTTATATCCAAGATTATATTGTAACAATTAATTTAAGCAATTATCACGCTATTATTCACATAAGTCTACAACGTGGCATAGCAACCGTGAATACAATGGTGAATATGCCACAACGTGGCATAGCAACCGTGATACAAGGGACGTTTAAGTAATAAAATATAGACAGAACTTTACAATTAACAGTAGGCTAACTTAAGAATTAACTTACGTAACAAACTTTTATATTCTTATATTTTTGATTATATATATGAGGGGGTTGGTCCCCTCGTTAATACCTCGCTCTTCACACTAAATCTTGTTTTGTCCCAATTATTTAAGAATGACCCCTGAATCAGAAAGGACGTAGAATAAATAGTTGAAATTACTTAAAATTCTGTTAGCATAAAGAGCGAAGTATTTATCTCCTCCCAAATACCTCGCTTTTTATGCTAAAGTATTTTTAGAACCCCTCATAAGTTTAATAATCTCTGTTCGTTTTAAGTTTTAATGCTTCTCCTTACTTTCAATTGAAAAAACTTTTTCATGTTTATATTTTCATTGTTTTTTTTTAATAGTAATTCTAGAAAATCCTGCGCCCTTTTCATTGAATTTCTCTTCCCCCATGAAATATTCCTCCAAGGAAAGATCTTCCCATATAGCCCCCCCCCCCCCTGAACCCCACACACAAACCAAAAAAAATCCCCCTGATAACGTCGGTACACTTCCCAGTAACCATTACTGTATGTAAACATTGGTCAAAGTTTGTAACTTGCTGCCCCTCCCCCAGGGACTTTGGGGGGTAAGTCATCCCCAAAGACATAGTTGTTATGGTTTTCGACTATGTGGAAAAAAATGATTATCTCAAAATTTTGATCCGTTGACTTCGGGAAAAAAATGAGCGTGGGAGGGGGCCTAGGTGCCCTCCAATTTTATTGGTCACTTAAAAAGGGCACTAGAACTTTTCATTTCCGTTAGAATGAGCCCTCTTGCAACACTCTAGGACCACTTGGTTGATACGATGACCCCTGGGGAAAAAAAAACAAATAGACAAACAAATAAACACGCACCCGTGATTTGTCTTCTGGCAAAAAATATAAAATTCCACATTTTTGTAGATTGGACCTGAAATTTTTTCAATGAGGTTTTCTGATACGTTGAATGCGATGGTGTGATTTTAGTTAAGATTCAATGACTTTTAGGGGGTTTTACCCCTATTTTCCAAAATGAGGCAAATTTTCTCAGGCTCGTAACTTTTGATAACAAAGACTAAATTTGATGAAACGTATATATTTAAAATCAGCATAAAAATCCGGTTCTTTTGATATATCTTTTAGTATCGAAATTTCGTTTTTTAGAGTTTCGTTTACTATTGAACCGGGTCGCTCCTTACTACAGTTTGTTACCACGAACTGTTTGAAAGTTTTGGGACAAAAGAAGCTGTTGAACACGATTCAGACTTTCGTCTAAGCTTTCTGCGAATTCTTTAGAGCTAGTACTTTCAAAAGATTTAAAACACGACATACAAAATTTGAAACTCTCCCTTTGGATGTTATATGAAGCACAGTGTCCTTCAGGAATAACCGGGCCATATCCCATTACAGTGTTCAATCTTGTCTTTATCTTATAAAAGGAAAAACACATTTTAGTTTTACCAGCACCGCTTCTAATATTAAGCTTTAAAGGCTCGTGAACATTGTTTATCACTGGCTGGTGACTTCCAACCACCTAATATACTTTTAAAAGCGTCAATTCTTCCTTTGTACATAATAGCACTACAAGTACCACATGTGATAGACTTTTGAGACACCAAACCTCCTTGCGCAATAAATGGCACATTTTTGCCAGGTGCGCGAAGCGCGAAGCAGTAACAACATATTTTGTTCTCCTTTCAAGGATGATCTTAGCTTTTATTAGAGATATGCGTGTTGTTTTAATAGGTTTTTTGAATATTTTAACAATATTTATTTATTTATTAATACCAAATGCCGTATAAACACTATTGAAAATCAAAATATTTTTAATTGACTTAAGTGATATCTCTCCTTGACGACCACTTTGGGGTCTCTTCTATCACCACTCTATTGATGTCTGTGGGGGTCCTGTAAAATAGCTAGAGCACCCTCATCTGGGGGTTTTGAATTCATATAAAAAAGCTGGAACCCCCCTCTGGTGTACACTGAAGAGGGCCTATCAGTGTATGGAAATAAAAGACCTGTCAGAAACCTCCTCCTAGCAATTGGTGAAATTGCTTGTGTTGCAGAATGCCATAAGGGAGCACAATCGGTAGAAGATACAGTCGGTCCCTGTTAGGTGCAGAAAGGAGGGGCTTACCCTTTCTTTATCTTTAACATATTGTAATGAGAAACTATATCTGATCTCTTTTACTTCTTATCTCTGCTTTTATTCTGCCATGCATCTTTCGATTTTTTAGTCATTACTGCAATTTTTCAGGCCTAAAATTAGGTTTTCTAGAGTTTTTAGCTGCTTTTCAGCCACTGTAGATTTGCCCCAATGTGAGGCTATTAGACCAGTGCAGATGGAACGAATGACCAGTTTGGACAATGTTACTATACTTACGTTGAATAGTCCTCAGAGTTTCATAGGAATACTAGTACCAATACTCCTATTAGCCCACTGTAGTAGCAAGCCGATTCTGGGTAATACAGCCAAAACCATTCCTTCTTCACCCCTATCTGCTTAGAATTTCACTCTCTATCCCTCCCCCAGAGCTAAACTACCGTGCATACGTTGAATAGTCCTCAGAATTTCATAGAAATACTAGTACTGCTACTTCTATTAACTCGGTAATATTCCTCAGAATTTTATGGAAATACGGGTACTGCTACTCCTAATATCTCACTGTAGTACCAAACCACAGCCACGCAATGCAGCCACGCACGTTCCTTCTCTATCCCTATTTACTTAGAACTTTATTCTTTATCCCTCTCCCAGAGGTGGATTACCATACTTACGTTGAATTTTCGTCAGAATTTTTTAAAAATACTTGTACTGCTACTCTTAATAGCTCACTGTAGTACCAAACCGCTCCTAGTCAATACAGCTGTGCACGTTCCTCCTCCACTCCTATCTACTTAAAACTTTCACTTTTTATCTCCCTCTCCTCTATGAAGTCTTTTTCCCTACAAGTCTTCCTATACGACCCCTTCCTGCCCAATTAGGGACAGCTCTTTTTTCGTTTTTTCTCAAATTGATGAATTGCTGACATTAAGCAGCCTTACTACCTTATTGATGTTAATATTTGATATTTATACCTGATTGTTGCCTTTGATTGTAGCATTGATTGGTTTCATTTATTCTATTTTTTTTCTTTTTCTTTCTTTGTAGTGTTAGTTTGTAGCCATTTAGCAGTGAAATACTTGTAAAGGTATAATCACTTGATAAATATCATCATCATCACCTGCTTAGTACTATTAGGCTAAGCCTGAATATTCAAATCCTAGTCTCAAAGTTTTTCCTCGAGCTATTTTCTCTCATTTGTTGGCTGCTAAATTACAAGTACAAATTCTTCCATAAATGTATTACGAATACAAATTCTTCCATAAATGATTTGACAGCACGATGGACTTTGATGCAAACAGGATACAGCAGCAACAATGCTCACGGATTATGCTCCAAATTCTCTTGGAGATGAATAAAAAAATCATTCTTTAAAATATGCTATGTTGAAAATATGGATATGAAATGTGTGGGAACCCTTTGATTTCCATTTATTCATGTTGAAGGGTTAATGTGAAGACAAACGTTTTATTCCTTTTTTATATGTCTCATTTTCACTCGGGAGCACACATAATCAGAATGACAAAAAGTTAATCATGTGCTGCACACCCCAAATGAGCCGCATTTAGCTCACAATTGTAGGCCTATCTCTGAGTTAAATTCGCCCATGTTTCATTATAATGTTTCATTAAAGTAAAGTTTCATTATACTGGTAGTTTCACAACTTAAGATGTAACAAGTACAGAATACTTTCCTCAATATTTTGAGCACCAAAACTAGCAATTAGCAATCTCAATTTTAGATACCATTTGATTTCATGGTCTCTGAAACTAGCAAACAACTACTCCTACTTTAGATCCAAAATGCCTGATTTGGGTGCTGCAGCATCAGCTTTGGTTGCCATAAAAATTGTGTCTTATGTTTCTTTACTTAAAAATTTATTTGAAATTTTATTGTCTCATTTTTCGTCTATAAATATATTAATCTACGTAGCAACCACCTTAACCGAAGCGGCATGAATTTACTTTAACTGGTCTTAGAAATTCATCAAACAGTTCTTGGTAACGAGCTGTAGTAAGGAGCGACCCGGCTCAATAGTAAACGAAACTCTAAAAAACGGATGTATAAAAATACATCAAAAGAATAGAATTTTCACACTGATTCTAAATATATAAGTTTCAATTTATTTAGTCTTTGTCATCAAAAGTTACGAGCCTGAGAAAAATTGCCTTATTTTGGAAAATAGGGGGAAACATCCCCTAAAAGTCATATAATCTCAACGAAAATCGCACCATCGCATTCAGCGTATCAGAGAACCCTATAGCAAACATTTTAAGCTCCTATCTAAAAAAATGTGGAATTTCGTATTTTTTGCCAGAAGACAAATCACGGGTGCGTGTTTATTTGTTTGTTTGTTTTTGTTTTTTTTTCTTTTCCCCAGGGGTCATCGTATCGACCAAGTGGTCCTAGAGTGTTGCAAGAGGGCCACTATTACGGAAACGAAAAGTTCTAGTGCCCTTTTTAAGTGATCAAAAAAATTGGAGGGCACCTAGGCCCCCTCCCACGCTCATTTTTTTCCAAAATCAACGGATTAAAATTTTGAGATAGCCATTTTGTTCTGCATAGTCGAAAATCATAATAACTATATCTTTGGGAATGACTTACTCCCCCACAATCCCTGGGGGAGGGGCTGCAAGTTTTAAACTTTGACCAGTGTTTACATATGGTAATGGTTATTGGAAAGTGTACAGACGTTTTCAGGGGGATTTTTTTGGTTTGGGGGGTGGGGTTGATGGGGGGGGGGGCTATGTGGGAGGATCTTTCCTTGGAGGAATATGTAATAGGGGAAGAAAAATTGAATGAAAAGGGTGCAGGATTTTCTAGCATTACTATAAAAAAACAATGAAAAAATAAACATGAAAACGGTTTTTTCAATTGAAAGTAAGGAATAGCATTGAAATTTAAAACGAACAGAGATTATTACGCATATGAGGGGTTCTAAAAATACTTTAGCATAAAGAGCGAGGTATTTAGGAGGAGATAAATACCTCGGTCTTTATGCTAAAGTATTTTTAGTAATTTCAACTATTTATTCTACGGCCCTTTTGATTCAGGGGTCATTCTTAAAGAATTGGGACAAAACTTACGATTTAGTGTAAACGGCGAGGTATTAACGAGGGTACAAACCCCCTCGTACACATAATAAAAATATAAGAATATAAAAGTTTGTTACGTAAGTTAATTCTTAAGTTACGCATATTTTTTACTAATAAAAAAACGCTCGTTAAAAATTAAAAGTTCTAGTAGCCTTTTTAAGTAACCGAAAAATTGGAGGGCAGCTAGGCCTCCTTCCCCACCCCTTATGTCTCAAAATCGTCTGGTCAGAACTAAGAGAAAGCCTTTTAGCCAAAAACAAATTAATATACACATTTCATTTCAATAATTTATGTGTGGAGAGCCTAAATCAAACATGCATTAATTCAAAAACGTTCTGAAATTAAATAAAAAAACTAGTTTTTCTAACTGAAAGTAAGGAGCGACATTAAAACTTAAAACGAACAGAAATTACTCCGTATATGAAATGGGTTGTCCCCTCCACAATCCCTCGCTCTTTACGCTAAAGTTTGACTCTTTGCCACAATTCTACTTTTTAAAACAATTAAAAGCTTTAGCGTAAAGAGCGAGGGATTGTGGAGGGGACAACCCATTTCATATACGGAGTAATTTCTGTTTGTTTTAAGTTTTAATGTCGCTCCTTATTTTCAGTTAAAAAACTAGTTTTTTTTATTTAATTCGTTTGATAGGCTAAAGTTGCTTCTAAAATTTTTACAAGCTTTTTATAACAGCCGCTTTATAGCGGCCGTAATATGAATAGAATGATAGGAGAGTCAATAACTCACAGACAATACATTCACAACAATGAGGCTTATTCATATGCCATAACTGCAGCATTTTTGTCTTTAGAGTAACATAATCTTTATGGGAAAAGGGTTTAAGACCCTTATCCTTTCCTTGATGAAACGATTCAACTTTCGACAGTCCTGATATTTGAATTAAGTAAAACATGTATGTAAGACTTGCAGTCAAACAGTGTAGAGTAGTTGGTTAAATTTTACTTTCTAGCAGGGTTGTGGGTATCAGGAACGATTTACCAGTTCTTGAGCTAGTCGCCGAGGTGGACTCATTCTAGGCCTTTTGGCTTTTAGGAGTTTACTCAAGAACAACTACAATTGGATTTTAGTTAACCGTGTATTGTTAATTTTTTTTAGTATTGTGAGTTGATTTATTTAGTATTTATTTGAAAACCCCTCATGCAAAAGCAGGAAGACGGAATAGTAAAAGAAAAAAAAAAAAAAAAAAAAAAAACAACAACTAAACACTTCGCATAGTATAAGGCAAGCGAATATACGAAAGAAACCAGAATAAAAAAAGACTTATAAGTGAACGAGTATAATATACATAATATATATACGAAAAGAACCCTACAAAAACGGTGACATACTACATATGCTGCAGAACAATAAGGCTTAAAAAATCTTACAGGAATTATGTTATTATTATTGTTATTAAAAATAACAAAGAACACGTCACAATTAAACACACATCAAAACCAAGTATAGGAGAAAGAAAAACACAAAACATCGCTAATTGAGAATGTGGGACAAATCATTTAAATCCCTATCTATTTTTCTATTATGTTTAGCTATCCGTCTGGAGACGGCAGCCTCTGGATCAACAACTTTGAATTTCGCAATAGTGAGTTAATTTCTATACCACGGAGGCAGATGAACCAGATACTTGGCAAAGCAAAGGAGAATAGATTGAATTTCACTCTTGTCAGTTTTAGCTAGGAGTTTCCAAAAGGGTAAACTGAATATTACTTACTAAACTAGTTAACAATTTTGATTTGAACACTCAATCCTAGAAATAATTATTTGTTTTTATTTAGCTACTAGACCAGGTGTTTTCCCTATTTGTTCTGATTTCCTGATTTCTAAAAATTCCCTGATTTCTCTAGAAATTAAGCGCAGGTACACGAGGTGAAAAGTCTTAGAAACTGTCTTAGATTCGATCATTTGTTACTTAGCTCTTTGGAATGAATAACACAACCGACATGTTTGACCTACTCTACCCAGTTGATTCTTGGGAGGAATTTGGTCTTTTCTCAAAAAGTGATTTGGGAATAATAAGCCAGCATTGGAAGACATTTCCCCCACATAGCCATAGGCAGCACTTAGTATTGGCATTGATATATATTTGTATCACCTTTGTAGGGGTTGGAAGTAATCTTACTGTTATACTAATCATGATCAGGTAAGGCCTAAATGCTTTACTGCGTGTATAAAACAAAAGTATTAAAAAATTATTATATAAGAATTTAATGCCTGAACAAAAAGGTTTTTTATACGAAAATCATAATGTTCTTAAGAGTTTAGTCTAGAGGCATTAATAAAGGTTAGGTTCGGTTAGGTTAGATCAGGGTAAGTTACATTAGAATTAATTCGATTTTTCTTTTTAAGAATTATATTTCTGCAAGAAATGTTCTAGCCCAGCCTTTTAACTTTGTACACAATGTTTTTTGGTCTCTGATCAACTTTTATAAAGTGGAAAGTACTTATCTTCAATAGAAAGTATTTTTTATTTATCAACTGGATGAAATGGGAGTAGAAAAATAACAAACGAGCTACAAAATAATCACGACACTTTGTTCTTTTAAAACTTTTTGTAGAAAAGTCAATGAAACAATAAGGTATAAACATGTTTAACCTTAAAATTTTGTTGTTTTTTGGGGGGAGGGGGTGCTTATATGACTTTTCAAAAGGCATCCCTATAGCCAAATGGACATAGTATGAGTTTCAAGAGATGTTTTTACATGTTTACATCTGGCAAATTTCAGTGGAAAATATTTGCACAAAGGAAGCTGTTGACGGACTTTGGTTGACGGTAAACATGACGGTAAACCTTACCACTTTGGTTTACCACCAAAAGTGGTAAGGCTAATGTCGGTTGAAACATATAATAATAAAATAATTGATTTTCTCCCTTTAGTGTTTTTTCACTTTTATCCGCTTGCATCCGACCTTTTTGCCAATAAACGTGTCCTGTGTGAAATTTAAAATGACAAGAAAATAGAAAGCTTCTAAGGCTTTGAAAAGCTTCTCTTTACAAAGTCTGATTAATATGACTTTTTCTCTCAATTCTACTTTATATTAAGCAAAAAAAAACAAGTTTTTCTTAAATGAAAGTAAGGAGCAACATTAAAACTTAAAACGAACAGAAATTACTCCGTATTTGCAAGGGGCTTTTAGTCCTCAACTTCCCGCTCTTTACGCTAAAATTTGACTCTTTTTCTTAACTCTTCATTTTAAAACAGTAAAAACTTTAGCGTAAAGAGCGGGACGTTGAGGAGGAAAAGACACTTTCAAATATGGAGTAATTTCTCTTCGTTTTAAGTTTTAATAACGCTCCTTACTTTCATTTAAAGAAACTTGTTTTTTTTTGTTTAATTTTTGGACGTTTCTGAATTAATGTATGGTTTGATCTGGGCTCTCCGCACATAAATAATTAAAACTAAATTTGCATATTAATTTTTTAGGCTAAATGGCTTTTTCATAGTTTTAATTGGAATATTTTAAGAAAAAAGGAGCGAGGGAGGAGGCCTAGGTGCCCACCAATTTTTTGATTACTTAAAAAGGCAACTATAACTTATAATTTTTTACAAACGTTTTCATAAGTAAAATTATACGTAACTTACGAATTAAATTACGTAGCGAACTTCTATATTCGTATGTTTTTATTGCGTATATGAGGGGGCTCCCCCCTCGTTGATACCTCGCTCTTTACATTAAAGCTTAAATTTTGTCCCAATTCTTTAAGAATGACCCCTGAATCACAAAGGCCGTAGAATAAATAGTTGAAATTACTAAAAGTACTTTAGCGAAAAGAGCGAGGTATTACGAGGAAGTAAACCCCTCATATACGTAATATTTTCTGTTCGTTTTAAGTTTTAATGCTGCTTCTCACTTTCAGTAGAAAAAACTTTTCATATTTATTTTTTCATTGATTTTTTAAATAATGCTAGAAAATCCTGCCCCCCTCCATTGAAAGTCTCTTCCCCCAAGAGAAGTTCCTCCATGGAAATATCCTCCCGGGTAACCTTCCACCCCTCAAATATACCCCCCAAACCAAAAAAATCCCCCTGAAAACGTCTGTACACTTCCCAGTAACAATTACTATATGTAAACACAGGTCAAAGTTTGTAACTTGCAACCCCTCCCACGGGGACTGCGGGGTAGTACGTCGTCCCCAAAGACACCATTATTAAGCTTTTCGACTATGGTGAATAAAATGGCTATCTGAGAATTTTGATCCGGTGACTTTGGTGGAAAAATGAGTGCCCTCCAAATTTTGGTCACTTAAAAAAGGCACTAGAACTTTTAATTTCCGTTAGAATGAGCCCTTTCGTGACATTCTAGAACTACTGGGTCGATACGATCACCCCTGAAAAAAAACAACAAAAATCCAAATAAACAAATAAACGCGCATCCGTGATTTGTCTTCTGGCAAAAAATGCGAAATTCCACATTTTTGTAGATAGGGGCTTGAAACTTCTACAATGAGGTTCTCTGATACATTGAATCTGATGGTGTGGTTTTCGTTAAGATAATTCTACTTTTAGGGGGTGTTTCCACCTATTTTCTAAAATAAGGTAAATTTTCTCAGGCTCTTAACTTTTGATGGGTAAGAGTAATCTTGATGAAGCTTATATATTTAAAAATCAGAATTAAAATGCCATTCCTTTGATGTAGCTATTGGTATCAAAATTAAATTTTTTAGAGTTTCGGTTACTATTGAGCCTGGTCGTTCCTTACACAGTTCGTTACCATGAACTGTTTGAAAACAGTAAATAACTTTTGCGTAAAGAGTGGGACGTTGAGGTGGGAGCAGCCCCTTTCATACACGGGGTAATTTCTGTTCGTTTATCTTTTGTTGTCGCTCCTTACTCTCAGTTAAAAAAACTTCTTTTATTTAATTTCTGAACGTTTTTGAATTAATACATGTTTGATTTTGGCTCTCCAAAAATGAATAATTAGAACGAAATTTACGTATTAATTTTTTTTTTTACTAAATGGCTTTCTCTTAGTTTTGATGGTGAGATTTTGAGAAAAAGGATGGGGGAGGAGGCCTAGTTACCCTCAAATTTTTCGTTTACTTAAAAAGGCAACTAGAATTTTTAATTTTAAGCGAACGGTTTTATTAATTAAAAAATATAGGTAACTTACAAATTAACTTACGCAACAAACTTCTATATTCGTATATTTTTATTACGTATATGAGGGGGTTTGCCCCCTCGTTAGTGCTTCGCTCTTTACACTAAAGCTTTAATTTTGTCCCAATTCCTTAAGATTGACCCCTGAATCACAATGGATGTAGAACAAATAGTTGAAATTACTAAAAATAATTTAGCGTAAACAGCGAGGTATTTAGGAAGAGATGAACCCCTCATATGCGTAATAATCTCCGTTTGTTTGAAGTTTTAATGCTGGTCCTTACTTTCAGAGGAAAAAACTTTTGTCCCAATTCCTTATGAATGACCCCTGAATCACTAAGGCCTTAGAATAAGTAGTTGAAATTAATAAAAACACTTTAGCATAAAGAGCGAGGTGTTAGGAGGAGGTGAACCCTCACATGCATAATAATTTCTGTTTGTTTTAAGTTTTAATGCTGCTCCTTACTTTCAGTTGAAGAAACCTTTCCATATTTATTTCTTCATTGCTCTTTAAAAAAATGCTATAAAATTTTGCGCCCCCTTCATGGAAAATTTCTTCCCCTATGACAAAATCTGCATAAAAAGTTTCCTCCGGATAACCCCTTCCCCTTAACCCTCCCCCCTAAACCAAATAAATCCCCCTAAAAGAGTCTATACACTTCCCAATAACCATTACTATGTGTAAGCACTGGTCAAAGTTTGTAAATTGTAGCGCCTCCCACGGTGACTCTGGGGGAGTAAGTCGTCCCCAAAGATGTAGTTTTTTGGTTTTTTGACTATGTTGAATAAAATGAATATCTCAGAATTTTGATCCGGTGACTTTGGGAAAAAACTGAGCGTGGGAGGGGGCCTAGGTGCCTTCCAATTTTTTTGGTCATTTAAAAAGGGCACTAAAACTTTTAATTTCCGTTATAATGAGCCCTCTCATGACATTCTAGGACCACTGGGTCGATATGATCACCCCTGGGAAAAAAAAAACAAACAAACAAACTAACACGCATTCCTGATCTGTCCTGGCAATAAATTAAATAAAAAAAACAAGTTTTTTTTTAACTACAAGTAAGGAGCGACAGTAAAACTTAAAACGAACAGAAATTACTCCGTATAAGAAATGGGTAGTCCCCTCCGCAATCCTTCTCTCTTTACGCTAAAGTTTGACTCTTTGCCACAATTCTACTTTTTAAAACAATTAAAAGCTTTAGCGTAAAGAGCGAAGGATTGCGGAGGGGACTATTTCAAATACGGAATAATTTCTGTTCATTTTAAGTTTTACTGTCGCTCCTTACTTGTAGTTAAAAAGACTTGTTTCTTTTTATTTAATTTCTGAACGTTTTTGAAGTAATGCATGTTTTTATTTTACGAATGTTTTTATTAGTAAAAATTATACGTAACTTAAGAATTAACTTATGTAACAAACTTTCATAATCTTATATTTTTATTATGTATACGAGGGGGTTTGTACCCTCGTTAATACCTCGCTCTTTACACTAAATCGTAAGTTTTGTCCCAGTTCTTTAAGAATGACCCCTGAATCAGAAAGGCTGTAGAATAAATAGTTGAAATTACTAAAAATACTTTAGCATAAAGAGCGAGTTATTTATCTCCTCTTAAATACCTCGCTCTTTATGCTAAAGTATTTTTAGAACCCCTCATATGCATAATAATCTCTGTTTGTTTTAAGTTTCAATGCTACTCCTTCCTTTCATTTGAAAAAACTTTTCATGTTTATTTTTCATTGTTTTCTTATAGTAATGCTAGAAAATCCTGCGCCCTTTTCATTGAATTTTTCTTCCCCCGTGACAGATTCCTACAAGGAGAGATCCTCCAATATAGCCCCCTCCCCTCAGCCCCACCCCCAAACAAAATAAAATCCCCCCGAAAACGTCTGTACACTTCCCAATAACCATTACTATATGTAAACACTGGTCAAAGTTTGTAACTTGCAGCCCCTCCCCCAGGGATTTTGGGGGAGTAAGTCATCCCCAAAGACATAGTTATTATGGTTTTCGACTATGTTGAACAAAATGTCTATCTCAAAATTTTGATTTGTTGACTTTGGGAAAAAATGAGCGTCGGAGGGGGCCTAGATGCCCTCCAATTTTTTTGGTCACTTAAAAAGGGCACTAGAACTTTTCATTTCTGTTAGAATGAGCCCTATTGCAACATTCTAGGACAAATTGGTCGATACGATGACCACTGGGAAAAAGAAAAAAATCAAAAACAAACAAATAAACACGCACCTGTGATTTGTCTTGTGGCAAAAAATACAAAATTCCACATTTTTGTAGATAGGAGCTTGAAACTTCTACAGTAGGGTTCTATGATACGCTGAATCTGATGGTATCATTTTGGTTAAGACTCTACGACTTTTAGGGGGTGTTTCCCCCTATTTTCTTAAATAAGGCAAATTTTCTCAGGCTTGTAACTCTTGATGGGTAAGACTAAACTTGATGAAACTTATATATTTAAAATCAGCATTAAAATGCGATTCTTTTGATGTAGCTATTGATATCAAAATTCAATTTTTTAGAGTTTTGGTTTCTATTGAGCTGGGTCGCTCCTTACTACAGTTCGTTACCACGAACTTTTTGATCAAAAAAAAAAAGTTTTTTTAACTGAAAGTAAGGAGCGACATTAAAACTTAAAACGAACAGAAATTACTTCGTATATGAAAGAGGCTGCTTCCTCATCAACGCCCCGCTCTTTACGATAAAGTTTGACTCTTTCTCTCAATTCTTCTTTTTAAAACAGTAAAAAACTTTAGCGTAAAGAGCTGGGCGTTGATGAGGAAGCAGCCTCTTTCATATACGAAGTAATTTCTGTTCGTTTTAATGTCGCTCCTTAGTTTCAGTTTAAAAAAACTTGTTTTTTTTTATTTAATTTCTGAACGTTTTTGAATCAATGCATGTTTTGATTTTGGCTCTCCGCAGAGGAATAATTAAAACGAAATTTGTATTTTTTTTTTTTGGCTAAATGGCCTTCTCATAATTTCGATCGAATGATTTTGAGAAAAAAAGAGCGGGGGAGGAAGCCTAGTTGCCCTCCGATTTTTTGATTAATTAAAAAGGCAACTAGAACTTTTAATTTTTTACGAATATTTTTATTAGTAAAAGATTTACGTATCTTATAAATTAGCTTACGTAGAGAACTTTTGTATTCTCATATTTTTATTACATATATGAGGGGGTTCATTCCCTTGTCAGTTCCTCGCTCTTTACACTAAAGCTTAAATTTTGTCCCAATTCATTAAGAATGACCCCAGAATCACAATAGCCGTAGAATCAATGGTTGAAATTACTAAAAATGCTTCAGCGTAAAGAGCGAGGTATTATGAGGAGGTGAGCGCCTCATATGGGTAATAATTTCTGCTTGTTTTAAGTTTTAATGCTGTTCCTTACTTCCAGCTGAAAGAACTTTTTAATATTTATTTTTTCATTGTTTTTTTAAATAATGCTAGTAAATCCTGCGCTCCCTTCATGAAGATTTTCTTCCCCCATGACAAATTATCGATAGAAACTTCCCCTAGCATATCCCCCTCTTCTCAACCCCAACCCCAACCAAAAAAATCCTCCTGAAAACACCTGTACACTTCCCAATAACCATTACTATATGTAAGCACAGGTCAAAGTTTGTAACTTGTTGCCCCTCCCACGGGGACTGTGGGGGAGTAAGTCGTCCCCAAAGACATAGTTATAAAGTTTTTCGACTACGTTGAATAAAATGGCAATCTCAGAATTTTGATCTTGTCGACTTTGGTAAAATAATTAGCGTGGGAGGGGGCCTAGGTGCCCTCCAATTTTTTTGGTCACTTAAAAAGGGCACTAGAACTTTTCATTTCTGTTAGAATGAGCCCTCTTGCAAAATTCTAGGACAACTGGGTCTGTACGATCACCCCTGGGAAAAAAAAAAAACAAATAAACACGCATCCGTGATCTGCCTTCTGTCAAAAATACAAAATTCCACATTTTTGTAGATAGGAACTTGAAACTTCTACAGTAGGGTTCTCTGATACGCTGAATCAGATGGTGTGATTTTCGTTTAGATTTTATGACTTCTAGGGGGCGTTTCCCCCTATTGTCTAAAATAACGCAAATTTTCTCAGGCTCGTAACTTTTGATGGGTAAGATTAAACTTGATGAAACTTATATATTTAAAATCAGTATTAAAATGCAATTCTTTTGATATAGATATTGGTATCAAAATTCCATTTTTTAGAGTTTTGGTTACTATTGAGCCGGGTCGCTCCTTACTACAGTTCGTTACCACGAACTGTTTGAAAAATACAAAATTCCACATTTTTGTCGATAGGAGCTTGAAACCTCTACTGTAGGGTTCTCTGATACGCTGAATCTTATGGTATGATTTTCATTAAGATTCTATTTATTTTAAGGGGTGTTTTCCCCTTAAAATCAACTTTTGATGGGTAAGACTAAACTTGACAAAACTTATATATTTAAAATTAACCTTAAAATGCGATTCTTTTGATGCAACTATTGGCATAAAAATTTTGTTTTTTAGAGTTTCGGTTACCATTGACCTGGGTAGCTCTTACCTACAGTTCGTGACCACGAACAGTTTGAGAATGTGAAATTTTGTATTTTCTGCCAGAAGACGAATGCGTGTTGGTAATTGGTTCGTTTTTTTGTTTTTTTTCCCTGGGTGGATTGTATCGACCCAGTGGTCCTAGAAGGTCATGAGAGGGCTCATTTTAACGGAAATTGAAATTTCTAGTGCCCTTTGTAAGTGACCAAAAATTGGAGGACACCTAGGCCCCATCGTACGCTAGTTTTTTTCCCCAAAGTCACCGGATCAAAACTATGATACGGCCATGTTATTCATCACAGTCAAAAAACCTAATAACTATGTGTTTGCGGACGACTTACAGCCCCACAGTCCCTGTGGGAGGGGCTGCAAGTTACATATTTTGACCAGCGTTTACACATAGTAATGGTTATTGGGAGGTGTACAGACATTTTCATTGAGATTTTTTAGGTTGGTAAGGGAGAGGTTCAGGGGAGGGGGTTATGTGGGGGGATATGTATATGGAGAAATTTGTCATGGGGGAAGAGAATTTCCATGAAGGAAGTGCAGGAGTATCTAGTATTATTTAAGAAAAACAAAGAAAAAATAAATATGAAAAAGTTTTTTCAACTGAAAGTAAGGAGCAGCATTAAAAATTAAAACAAACAGGAATTATTATGCATATAGGGTTCACCTCCTCCTAGTATCTCGCTCTTTACGCTAAAGTGTTTTCAGTTTTCTATTGTTTTAAAGAGTAGATTTATAAGAAAGAGTCTTTCATATACAGAATAATTTCTGTTTGTTTTAAGTTTTAATGTCGCTCCTTACTTTCAGTTGCAAAAACTTATTATTTTTTTTTATTTAATAGCGTAAAGAGTGAGGTAGTGAGAAGGAGAAGACCCCTTCACATACTTAATAGTGTCTGCTTTTGTCGAGTTTTAATGCTGCACCTTACTTTCAGTTGAAAAACTTATTTTTGAATTTAGTTAAGAAAAGGGGGCATGATCGATCCCAAATCTTCAAAAACGGTTAGAGTATTAAGATGGGAGTTTGAGGAAATGTTAAAAGAGATGCCGATCACAATCAGCAACACTATGAATTTTCTTGTCGTCAAAAGATAGCATCAGTAATATCTGAGGAGTGGCTGAGGGCGTTAAGTTGAAACTTTCAGGGTATGTCGAGGGTATAGCAAAGAGTGATCAGAGGGCAACCAGCCCCTGTTCCCTTTTTGTATGCCCTCTTCCCTCGACACTGATTATAATTATGAAGTCATTACGTTTAAAATGTTCAAGAGAATAAATTTCTGTGCATCTTGGGATGCCATGCCCCCACAGCCCTGGGGCAAATATTGTAAATATGCATCTTTTCAAACTGTTTACATGCAACATTTTTCATTAAGACTAAATTTAAAAAAAGGTTGTTTTAACTGAAAGTAAGGGGCGGCATTAAAACTTAAACGAACAGAAGCTAATCTGTATATTAAAATGGATGTTCCCTCCTCAACACCGGGCTCTTTACGCTAAAGCTTGACTCTTTCTCTCAACTCTACTTTTAAAAACAGAAAAAATAACGTTATCGTAAAGAGCGGGACGTTGAGGGGGGATCAGCCCATTTCATATACGGATTAATTTCTGTTTCTTTTAAGTTTAAATGTCGCTCCTTACTTTCAGTTTAATTTTTTTTTATAATTTAATTTCAGAACATTTTTGAATAATACATGTTTTGATTCTGGCTCTCTACACACGAATAATTCAAACGAAATTTGCATATCATTTAATTTTCAGGGGGGGGGGGGCTAAATAGCTTTCTCATAGTTTTGATCGGACGATTTTGAGAAAAAAAGAGCGGGGGAGGAGACAGAGTTGTACTTCAATTTTTTGGCTACTTAAAGAAGCAACTAGAACTTTTGATTTTTTACGAATGTTTTTATTAGTAAAAAATGTGCATAGCTCACGAATTTACTTTCCTAAATTTTGTCCCAATTCCTTAAGAATGACCCTTTAATCACAAAGGCCGTAGAATATATAGTTGAAACTACTAAAAATACTTTAGCATAAAGAGCGAGGTATCACGAGGAGGTAAACCCCTCATATGCGTAATAATTTCTGCTCGTTTTAAGTTTTGCGTATGATTTTATTTGGGGGAGGGGGCTAAATAGCTTTCTCATAGTTTTGATCGGACGATTTTGAGAAAAAAGGAGTGGGGGAGGAGATCCAGTTGCACTTCCATTTTTTGGTTACTTAAAAAAGCAACTAGAACTTTTGATTTTTTACGAATGTTTTTATCAGTAAAAAATATGCATAGCTTACGAATTTACTTTTCTAACGAACTTCTATATTTGTCTCTTTTTAGTAAGTATATTGGGGGGTCGCCCCCTCGTCAATACCTCGCACTTTACACTAAAGGTTAAATTTTGTTATAAATTAATAAAAAGCTTAAATTAATAAAAATACTTTAGTGTAAAGAGCGATTTATTAAGAAGGAGAAGAACCCTCTTATATGCGTTATAATTTCTGTTTGTTCTAAGTTTAAAGGCTGCTCGCTCCATACTTCCAGTTGTAAAAACTTCTTATTTATTTTCTCATTTTTCTGTTTAAATAATGCTAGAAAATCCTGCGCTTCCTTCGTGTAATCTCCATGTTTCTCCATAGAAAGATCCCCCCACATAACCCCTTCCCCTGAATCCCTCCTTTCCCAACCCAAACAATCCCCCTGAAGAATCGCTTCCCCAATGATAGGTTCATCCATGGAAAGATCCTCCTACGTAACCCCTTCCCTCAACCCCCGTCTCCCAACCAAAAACAATCCCACTGAAAACGTCAGTACACTTCCCAATAACCTTTACTACATCTAAACACTGGTCAAACTTTGTAACTTGCAGCCCTTCCCCTTTGAACAGTGAGGAAGTAAGTCGTCCCCAAAGAGATTGTTATTAGGGTATTTGACTATGTTGAACAAATTGGCTGTCTCAAAATTTTTATCCGTTGACTTAGAGAAAAAAAATCAAATTATTTCGGTCACTTAAAAGGGTACTAGAACTTTTAATTTCCTTTAGAATGAGCCCTCTCACGAGATCTATCAGCATTGGGTCGATTTGATCACCTCGTGAAAAATCCCGTGAAACACGCACTCGTGATCGGTCTTATGGCAAAAAATGCGATATTCCACATTTTTGTAGATAGGAGCTTGATACTTCTACAGTAGGGTTTTCTGATACGCAGAATGTGATGATGCAATTTCGGTTAAGATTCTAGGACTTTTAGAGGGTGTTTGCTCCTATTTTTCAAAATGAGGCAAATTTTCCCTGGCTTGTAACTTTTGATGGGTAGGGTTGAATTTGATCAGACTTATATATTTAAAATCAAACAGTTCGTGGTAACGAACTGTAGTAAGGAGTGACCCGGCTCAATAGTAACCAAAACTCTAAAAAATTCAATTTTGATATCAATAGCTACATCAATAGAATCGCATTTTAATGCTGATTTTAGATATATAAGTTTCATCAAGTTTAGTTATACCCACCAAAAGCTAGGAGCCTGAGAAAATGTGCCTTATTTAAGAAAATAGGGGGAAACACCCCCTAAAAGTCGTAGGATCGTAACTTACCCCCTAAAAGTCGAAAATGACACTATCAGATTCAATTTATCAGAGAACCCTACTGTAGAAGTTTCAAGCATCTATCTACAAAAATGTGGAATTTTGTATTTTTTGCCAGAAGACAAATCACGGGTGCGTGTTTATATGTTTTTTTTTGTTTTTTTTTTTCCCAGGGGACATCTTATCGACCAAGTGGTCCTAGAATGTCACAAGAGGACTCATTTTAACGGAAATTTAAAGTTCTAGTGCCCTTTTTTAGTGACCGAAAAAATTGGAGGTTATCTAGGCCCCCTCCTACGCTCATTTTTTTCCCAAAGTCAAGGGATCAAAATTTTGATATAGCCATTTTGTTCAGCATAGTCAAAAACCATAATAACTATGTCTTTGGAAATGGCTTACTCCCCCACAATCCCATGGGGAGGGGCTGCAAGTTACAAACTTTGACCAGTCTTTACATATGGTAATGGTTATTGGGAAGTGTACAGACGTTTTCAGGGGGATTTTATTTTGTTTGGGGGCGGGGCTGAGGAGAGGAGGCTATGTTGGAGGATCTTTCCTTGGAGGAATCTGTCATGGGGGAAGAAAAATTCAATGAAAAGGGCGCAGGATTTTCTAGCATTACTATTAGAAAACAATGAAAAATAAACATGAAAACTTTTTTCAAATGAAAGGAAAGAGTAGCATTGAAACTTAAAACGAACAGAGATTATTACGCATATGAGGGGTTCTAATAATACTTTAGCATAAAGAGCGAGGTATTTAGGAGGAGATAAATACCTCGCTCTTTATGGTAAAGTATTTTTAGTAATTTCAACTATTTATTCTATGGCCTTTCTTATTCAGGGGTCATTCTTCAAGAATTGGGACAAAACTTACGATTTAGTGTAAAGAGCGAGGTATTAACGAGGGTACAAACCCCCTCGTATACATAATAAAAATATAAGGTTATGAAAGTTTGTTACGTTAGTTAATTCTTAAGTTACGTATATTTTTTACTAATAAAAACGTTCGTTAAAAATTTAAAGTTCAAGCTGCCTTTTTAAGTAACCAAAACATTGGAGGGCAGCTAGGCCTCCTGCTCCACCCATTATTTCTCAAAATCGTCTGATCAAAACTAAGAGAAAGCCATTTAGCCAAAAAAGAATTAATATACAAATTTCATTTTAATAATTTATGTGCGGAGAACCAAAACCAAACTTGCATTAATTCAAAAACGTTTAGAAACTAAATAAAAAACAACTAATTTTTTTTAGCTGAAAGTAAAGAGCGACATTAAAACTTAAAACGAACAGAAATTACTCCGTATATGAAACGGGTTTTCCCCTCCGCAATCCCTCGCTCTTTACGCTAAAGTTTGACTCTTTGCCACAATTCTACTTTTTAAAACAATTAAAAGCTTTAGCGTAAAGAGCGAGGGATTGCGGAGGGAAAAACCCATTTCATATACGGAGTAATTTCTGTTCGTTTTAAGTTTGAATGTCGCTCCTTACTTTCAGCTAAAAAAATTAGTTTATTTTTATTTAATCTTAGTAAAAATCCAATACTTTTGATGGATCTATTAGTATCAAAATTCCGTTCAATAGAGTTTCGGTTACTATTAAGCTGGATTGCTCCTTAGTCCTTACTACAGTTCGTTACCACCAACTGTTTGAAAGTTTGACTCTTTATTCCAGTTATTTAAGAATGACTCCTGAATCACAAAGGCGGTTTCATTAGAATAAGAAGCTCTTTTAAAAGTTTTGAAAAAACTTTAGCGTCATATACGTAATAATTTCTGTTCATTTTAAGTTTTAATGCTACTTCTTTCTTTCAGTTGAAAAAAAGTTATTTTTAAAATATTTAATTTGTGATGTTTATTAAATAATGCTGGGAAAACCGACTCCCCCTACAAGAAAAATACGTTTTCCCCATGGAAAATTGCTGCTGAGAAATATTTTCCCACATATCCCTCCCTCCTCCTCTCCCAAAAATTCCCCCAGTAAAATGCTATATTATTCAGAATAAACAATGTTATATGTAAACAATGGTCAAAGTTCATATCTTGCAGCCCTTCCACCGGGGACTCTGAGGGGTTGATGCATCCTCAAAGACATAGCTATTACATTTTTTCACGAAGCTAAAATGGCTATCTCAGAATTTTGGATTGTATGAATTTTGGGAAAAAATGAGCATGGGGCGGTTGCTAGCTGACCTCGAATATTTTGCCCATTGTTTACCTTTAGTATTTGTTGTTGGGAAGTATGGATACATTTTTTGGGTTGAGGGGCAAATTTTCTGCTGTTGGGATTTTCGACGGGGATAATTTTCCACGGGATGGAAGTTTTCAGAAGGTGTTTTCAGCGTAAAGAGTGAAGTTTTGAGGAGGAACCACCCCTCTCATATGCTTAATAATTTTTGTTCGTTTAAGTTTTAGTGCTTTCCCTTCAGTTAAAAAATTATTTTTCATTCAATCAACATAATAAGCCGACTCTCTTGATATATCTATTTACATAAAAATTCTGTTTAGTAGAGTTTCGATCACTATTCTCCCATGTCATCCCTTTTATTGCAGTTTGTTTCCGTGAACTGTATGAAAAAAATATATACGTTTTAATGTTTTTCTGCTTGATAACATTATTAAATCACAATTACTGAGACAAAAAAAATATTAAACAGTCAGTCTACTTTCATTAGTTCTTTTTTTAATTTATTTTATTGCCAAAGGGTACTACGACTAGAAAGCTGACATACCAGTTTCAGACTCCTCCAGGTCCTTAAATGAACGTTCTAATACACCGAATGTTAGATAGAAAGAGCACTGAGCTAGTTGCCGAATGCCTCATTTTGTTGATATAGTCTTTTTGAACCCAAATACCTTGCTGGCGAGGAATCCACAATTGCACTCGTTTTTTTTTTCGGTAATCTGTCGACTTGTTCTGTAAGAAAAATCAGAAAACATAATTAAATAAAACAGCGAAAAACAAATATTTTTGCAAAAATATGAAATACATTCCTAAGGAGACTGAAAAGCCATAGAGAATTTTTTTGATGGTAAAAATTCACGCCAAACAAGTCAAAAATGATAGGCCAATGATTGGAAAAAGAATTTGAACTCAAATGTAAATTAATAGCATAGACAGTGATAATTTTTTCTTTTTTTAAGTTTAAAAAAAAATAATTCTGAGGTTCCATAATAATTAGAAAATTTGTGTATCAAGTAAAATTAGAAGCTCCTTTTAATGCTACTTGAGTCGTTTAGAATTGATACTTTAATTTATTAGACCGTGAAAATAGATTGCTTAAATGTAGCTTGAATTTCTAATGAAGGTGGGAAAATCCTCTTAGTCTTGTAATTCCAAAAAGTATTATGGTATTACGTCGAAAACACGTCTTAAGTATGGGGAAATATGACCCCAATAAGTATATAACTATAAATTCTACAACATTTCTTTTGCGATTAAAAGACCCAAAAATATTCTGCCACCTTCATTAGAAATTCAACTTAAATCTAGGCAATATTGAAGAAAAAATATACAACTCAAAAATTTCGATGAACCCAGCTCTCTCAGAGAAATCTAGTGAATTAGCTGGAAGTAATTTTTTTGCCCTGTATATATATGTTAGTATTAACTTAAAGGTTTTGGTATATCTGCTGATGACGATCGCTGTATATACGGTCTTAATGTCCGTACTTTTGTATGTCTTTTCACTGTCTAATAAATAGACATATTCCTATTCGAACTTTTCGATGTTCGTCATAGAAAGACAGTGTGTCTTGGAAAAAAAAATATATCTAAGGATTTTGCCAACATTTATACAACATTTATACGGCCTATGAATACAGTTTAAGCTAAATATACATTTTAGGCCCCAGATTTACATTGCCATATAAATGTTCTCTTTTTTAGAACGAAAAATCTACTAACATCCTCTAATGTTCTTGTCCTGAACCTTGCAATAAGCGATATGGTCATAACCATGCAATCCCCAATAGCTGTTGTTAACAGTTTCTGGAATGGACCAGTTCTTGGAGACATTGGTAAGTAAAGCAAAACGAAAATATTCTTTAATAAATTATTTCAGTTTATAATATAAACATGGATTATTACCTTGGAAATTTTTGAGTTTACAAAACTGAAAATATTTTAGAATTTTTTTAAAACTTGGTAGTTTAATTAGTAACTCTAAGTCAAGGTTATATTTTAAAGTACCAACAACACTAAAAAAGAAATTTAATTATTTGCATTGGTTTAGTGGAGACTCACACAACCATAAATGTCTTGAAAAGTTAGAAAAAACCGAGAATTTAACTTTTGATAAAATAAAACAGACCTTCAGATTTTAATTTAATAGTTTACACGTGCAGACGGTAAGCTTTAAAATAAGGCCACTTGTAAAAAATCAGTAAAAAAGAGAGAGAAAAAAACACAATAATAGAGCCCTGGAAATTATAAATTCTGAGAGGTTCCATAATAATTAGAAAATTTTTGGATCAAGTAAAATTAGAAGCTCCTTTTAATGCTACTTGAGTCGTTTAGAATTGATACTTTAATTTATTAGACCGTGAAAAGAGATTGCTTAAATGTGGCTTGAATTTCTAATGAAGGTGGGAAAATCCTCTTAGTCTTCTAATTCCAAAAAGTATTAAGGTATTACGTCGACAACACGTCGTAAGTATGGGGAAATATGATCCCAATAAGTATATATCTATACATTCAACAACATTTCTTTTGCGATTAAAAGACCCAAAATACTCTGCCACCTTCATTAGAAATTCAACTTAAATCTAGGCAATATTGAAGAAAAATATATAACTCAAAAATTTCGATGAATTTGGATGAACTGAAAATTAGAAAAAACCGAGAATTTAACTTTCGATAAAAAAAAAACAGACCTTCAGATTTTAATTTAACAGTTTACACGCGCAGACGGTAATCTTTAAAATAAGGACACTTGTAAAAAATCAGTAAAAAAGAGAGAGAAAAAAACACAATAATAGAATCCTGGAAATTGTAAATTTCCTGAATGTCGTAAGAAAATTAAACACAACTATTATTTGGCAATAAACTGAGTAAAAATCCATTGTCCGGACGAGTAGAATGTGCAGAAAATGCTCAATAACTAAAAATGTAAGCTATGTATCAACTTTTATTATCATCAAAATTATGTACAAGCAGATATTTTTGATAATACCAGTCATCCTATTTTTTTTAAATTTATCCTTTTGAGACATTGATTTCTATAGTGTCACTTTTACTATTTAACTAGTATTAAAAAGAGAAAAACAAGGATGAGGACACCTAAAAGAACTTGGGGGGGGGGTCATTGGTTCTCCTTGGATCCGCCAGTGGTCCATGTACTTACTTACTTGCACTTGTTGCGTGACAAGACACGGACGCCCCCTTAGGAATCTAAAAGACTCCGTATGGCTGAATCCCATTTTTAACGATCTTGTTCCAGCTCTTCAGCCATCTCTCCCACTTTCGGCCAAACTTTCGACACCCCTCCAATGGTGTCAAGGCTGTTTTTGACAGTTATTCACCAATTCTTCAATTGACCACCTGGGCACATAAACCAATCTAGCAAAGATGCCTCTACAACCATTTGCATATGACGACACGGTCATCGGATCTCCTCAGGAAGTTTTCAAGGCAATGTAGTCTTTTCCGTTTGATAAGTCATGGCGATGGCCTTGAGGTTACGGCAATGCTGTTACATCTCAGCATTAGAGATTCAGTCACAGTATCAAATCCTTAGGATATTTTGTAAACAGGGGTTATCAAACAAACCTATATCACGTAGGTTACGCGTGTTCAGTGGTCAACTCTCAGACACGTAGACAACAGATCAAACAGCCGTTTTATGGAACATTTTTTTTACCTTCCTACCGATCTCCTGTCCGTTCCATACATGATGATGTAGCTGAGAGAAGATGGCTTTCACTTTGCTGATTCTGCTCTGCATGATAAATCGCAGCCTTTACGAGAGTCAATTAGCTGGCCAAGATAATTGAAGCTATCGAAAATTTAAAATTTCTGTCCGTAAAGTACAAGCTAATAGTCCGATTGCATATTTACGTGTTTGAGTTTCGTTTTAAAAGTGTTGATCTTCATACACAGTAGCTGATGGAAATACGGTATTTGATATAAAATTGTTTTGGTAGTTGCTGGATAAGCAGAAAAGCATCGATTTCTTATGCGCAGTCCACGTCAGGCACTTTAATGCCCAATCCCTAAGCGACACCATCAAAAACTCAAGAGTGCTCTTTCTAGAATCCAGTCTTTACAGTAGTTTAATAAAGCAGGGTACTATATGCACCTCTGTTTTATACCTCAACCCATATTAAGGGCTCAGTTTCTTCACCAAGCAGTCTAAAGGTTGATTTGCAATGCTCATAGTAAGCCTTCAACAGCTCTATGAATTGATTTGGAATACCATCATCTACCATGATTTGCCAAACGTTTTTGCAAGTTTTAATCTTTTAATCTTTTTACGAACATTTTCATTAGTAAAAAATATAAGTAATTTAAAAATTAACTTACATAACAAACTTCTATAAATACTACAGACAAGTGTCAAGGTAAAAATGTCCCTTTAGCGTCCTGAAGGCCGGAGCGTCATTTCAAAATTAAAGATTTTGTTTTCAATTTTACACATGTTGTGTTTTCGTCCTGAGAATAACAACAGCCAGAATTATCTCCGAATCCTACTTAAAATTATGCAGAAGAGTGGTTCTCACTCCTTCCTTAATTCTTGAAAATTAAAAAAACAAGTTTTTTTTAACTGGAAGTAAGGAGTGACATTAAAACTTAAAACGAAGAGAAATTACTTCGTATATGTTTTGTTGACATTTGTCAACCCTCATTTGTTTTGTTGACAGGTTCAGAAATAAATTGATTGATTGATTTATATATACCTAAAAAAATAAAATTTTTATGCTGATTCCAAACATATAAATTTAACGTAGTCTAAGAATACAAATCAAAATCTAAGAGCATGGGATAATTTGCTTTAGGTTTTGCAATAAGAGAGGAAACACCGAAGGGGGCAAGTAAGCTTAATGTTAATCTGAATTAAATTGAATAAATCTTAAAATGGAGCACATTAAAGAGCCCTATTGCAGAGGTTTCAAGCTCTTGTCTAATAAAACTAAATTTTTCTTTTTTTTTCTTTCTTTTGAGAAGGTAGCTCACGGATGTGTTTATTCTTTCCGAGGGGTTGCTGTATTGAACCACTGGTCCTAGAAATTTGGTAAAGGGCTTTTGAACGGATATCAAATGTTCTAGTGACATTTTTTAATAGCTAAAAACATGGTGCCACAGCAATGACAATAATCTAAAGCAAAAATTATATGGAAAATGGTTCACTTGGTGTCTATGTATTGTTCCCAGAGAACACTCTTGGGGATTCCTATCCTTTGACTCCACACATTGTTTTGCTCAAACTAAAAAATTTTTTCCCACAAGTTTCTAGGGGATCAAATATCCTGGACTAAATGCCCCCCCCCCTCTGCTCTATTGTATAATACATTTTTGAACAATGAAAATTTGCAAAATTTACGGTCTATATATCAGAGAATTTGAGGGGGTATATAATCCCTGGAGGCGCATTTGTACAGCTTCTCTGCAATTTTGTTCAAATGGCTAATGACATTTTGAACAAAATTGATTGGAGGAGGCTTGATTGTTCTTTATTTATTTTTTATGAAGGGCGCTAAGAACTCGAGTTTCCTATTTCAGTGAATGATGTCTGCTACGGTGATGCAACAGCTATGGTAATTTGATAGCCTTTGAATGTATATAGTGTATTTTGATTATTTCAGCATTCCCACTCAAAGAAATTTTCAACTTAGTACCTTAAAAGTTCCTGAAATATTGCAACCATGTCTTATTACAACTTGGATTCACAAGGTCTCGATTTGGTTCAAAATATCCATCGGTATTGCCTGAAATTATAGATCTAATAACTTTACCCTTCCTGAAGCATTGCAGATGCACAATTCTTACCACTTGGACACGCCTGCAACCTTTTGACTTGTTTCAACCCCCTCCCCCTAAATATTATTTGGAATTTTAAAATGAATACTCTCAAACACTTCTGATGTATCGCAAATATCTTATTTTTAAAACCTTTATCGAAATCTTTTTTTTTCAGTTATTTCAACACCGCTCCTACTATGGTATGATAACTATGGTAGCACATAGTTTTGCTTTTCCTATCTCGCCACTCAATCATACATATTAAATTAATGTTTGTTTTTTTTTGCAGAGAAGGATCTCTGAAAGTTGGAAGCTAAAAACCACCGAGTATCAAACATAGGCCACTTCCCCCAAAAATACACATAAGTAATGCGCAACTTGCATGATTTATAGCTCTTGTCCTAGTGGCCCTTACGTCATCGCCAGAAGTATATTTATTGGATCTTTAGACTATTGTTTACAAAATAGCTATCTCATAATTTTAATATTATGTCTCAGGGAGCTAAGAGGGGGGAGGTAGCTAAAAGAGAGCATGGGACGAGGATTGGTCGACCTTCAACCACTTTTAGCTCTTAAAAAGGGCACGAAAACTTTCAAGTTTGAGTCAGGTCCATATGACCCATCTTTCTATATGAAGTGCCATAGGGAAAGAAATAACAAACAAACAAATGATAAATGGAATCCATATCACTTTTTCCTTAGGCAGCGTTATTGCTCTGCCTATCATTTATTTGTTCCTATGTGTATTAGTTCTAGCTTCTAAGCCCAACTGACATTAGGGCTTAGAATTATATCTAATATAAAAAAATCTAAAATTAACTGAAACACACAGTTTTATCAATATTAGTTATTTGTTCGTGTATTCTAGTCCTTCGAAACCACTGATAGATAAATAGATAGATATTTATTGCAATAAGAGCCACTTTGGGCAATGGCAGAAAATATCATTAAATAGTAGGAAATGACAATAACACATATAAGAAAACATGATGCATAACAATAAAGTAGATAAAATAAAACATTTGCCAAACAAAAACAAACATAATAAAGCACATAATACAAAAAATATAACTCACATGATTACACAAAATGTCGCACACATGATAGATTGAGAGTAAATACTTCAAAGCCATAAATAGCAGCAAAGATCAAACTGCCTTTCCATCACAAACATCAAAACAAGAAGAGCAATGGGAATTTGTTTCGTAAGACAGTCAAATTTAAATTTGAATGAATATTTCGGCCCATTCAATGAATTGAATTTTTCATTTTATGAATTTCATTTCAAGGAATTGCCTTGTTTCACCACGTTTTATTTATCAGTCCTGGTTAAACTTCGCTGATGTAAGGATGTTGGGACTGTTTAAAAGAAAATTTCATTTTAGTTTTATTGGTACTATGGTGTTGTAACTCTTTTTTCTTTTATATATTCATGTTTTACTGAGGACAGTCCTTAGACATTCGGTCAAAATATTCAGTCAAAATAGAATTCCACTGTCTTACGAAAATAGTTCTCTATTTTTCTTCTTGTTTTTGGTAGTTACTTCTAAGCCACATAGGCTATAGCTAAAAACGAAACGATGAAATACATCAAGCAAAAAAATATCTCTCTGTGGGTCATTCCCAACTATTTGATCTCAAATTATTGTACAATAATTCTTTTTTTAATCCTGTAATTCATGGGAAAAAAATATGAAGTAATGCAGATCTTCACCCTTATTACACAAGGGGCATGTGTAATGACTATCTATTACCCTGACTCTCCCCAGCTACTTCCTTCTTTCTCCAAGTACTGGAAAATGACGCCTCTTTGACATATATTACTTAATTTATTGACTAGATGTATCAACTTTAAAATAATTATCATACAAAAAAATATGTCTGTATAAAGGGTTTTTACAAATTTTGGAACCTAATTAAACGTTTTCCAGGATGTCAAATTTATGGTTTCGTTGGTGGATTGGCAGGAACAGCATCCATCGTCATCTTGACAATTCTTACTTATAACCGATACCGGGTCATATCAAAACCCTTTGACCTTGGAAGAAAGTCAACACTAATAAAGTCGATGCTTCAGATAGTTTTTGCATGGTTTTACTCACTGTGTTTTGCTTCATTACCTCTGTTTGGAATAAGCCGATACGTACCAGAGGGATATTTAACGAGTTGCAGCTTTGAATACCTTACTGATAATGTCAAGAACAGAATTTTTATTTTTGCCTTCTTTTTTGGGGCATGGTGCTTGCCATGTTTTATTATTTTGTTCTCATATATTAATATTTTTATTCTAGTTCACAGGAGCAAATTCAAAATCTCTGAAAATGTGGCTGATAATGTAGATCGTCAAAAAGTTGAAATTCAAATTGCTAAAACAGTTTTCGGCCTAATCTCAACGTGGGCGATAGCCTGGACACCTTACGCTATCGTAGTCTTACTAGGAATTTCTAATAATAAGGAATATATAACGCCTTTTTCATCGATGCTATGTGGCACATTTTGCAAAATTTCAGCTTGCACCAATCCTTTTTTGTATGCCCTAACCTATCCGCCAATGAAAAAAGAAATTATCAAAATATTCAATAGTTTCTGTTTAAGTGAGATAAGTGATGTTGGACATTTGGCCATCACTAGAAGAAAAACTTCTGATACGAATTCTGAAATTAGTGACTCATTTCTAAGGGGTTATAAAGCTGGTTTTTCACAATATATGACAAATAAGGCCACAAATGAAACACATCTCCTAAATGACATTCAAATCTGCTAAAGTAACGTATTTTGTTATAAATTAACTTACGAATGATCGAGTCAAGAAAGCTTAACATGCAAAGCATAACAGGCAAGCACATATCAGAGAAACGCTCTAACCCAAGCAAAGTAATACTTACAACTTCTTACCAGCTTTTTTCAAGGTAGGTGATTAGAAAATGGAAAACGCCAAGGTACAGCTGAAGCCATATAGTAAAACATGGGCAATATATCATGCAGCTAAAAAAATTGAAGCCAAAGTAAAGTGACTTTGCTGAGACAACCCTTCAGAAAGCAAAAACTTAGAAAAAAGCTGCAATTTTGGCTTGCGGATTTAGTGTGCAATTTTTTTTTTTTTTACAAAATAACAGATTTAGTCTCCATCTATTTTCTGGTGTCAGCGTCACATTTATAACTATTCAAAAAAGAATTGCAATTTTTTTTCCAAAAATCTCAATATTTTGCATGTTTTGACAAGACATTTAGGTTTATGAACTAAACAATATACAGTAGAAATATAAAAACCTTTGAATTGACAGCACATGAGTCCTTGGTTCAGCTTAATTTCATGTTGAGATTTGCATTGGTGTACTTGTTTTTTATATCGAATATACGTCTTCTGTATATCCCTTTAAAAGCTAGAGTGGAATAGTATTTTTACTATAACCAGGTCATTTTAAAATAATCAGAATACAAACTGAATTGTCTTATACGAGAAGAATTTGATTTTTTTTTTTTTTTGAAGAAATATAACCTTAGTTTTCATCCTCTGCGTGTTAATCAAGCTAAACTGTTAGGATCACACCCTTGACTCCCATCCCAAACGAAAGGATTTACAACATCACGATTCGAACCATAGTCATAAAGGACATAGGATTACGGCTCCAGATTACCATCCACTTGGCCTTGGAGGCCCAGAATATTGATTTAGACGTTGGTTTAGAATACAGTTAAGTCTAGAAGTGCGTTTTGTCTCTCAACATGGTTTATAAATTTGGGGATTGGGAAATTTTACTTTCCTCGTAAATGACCAAAAATGTTCAAAAAACCACAACTTATGGAATTCAGCATGATGATTATTTCAAGCCAACCCCCTCCCTTATAGAGGAATAATCACTCTCATGTACTTTAGTCACTGGATTTCCTTCTAATTGGATACTTAAATTCGTCTGTCAAATGCTTTTAAATTCAAAGGCACTGCAGCTCTTTAGGCAAGCACTAAGAGATCTATTTTGGTGAGCGTCACCCATCGTAAGGGGAAAAATCATCGGATCCTTACATTAATATTTTGATAATATGGAAAAACAACCAATGAAAATATGTATAAATGTGAAAATTTTTGAGGGAAGAGCACCTTTGCTTTGTGTACGTGCCTGAAGTTCTCTTTCTGATTACTTGATTAAAACCATTGCCTAATTTGTGAGCACAAGAGGAGAGAAAATTTCCTCGCCTTGCTGTTTGAAAAAGCCAAATGATCATATGTTAGGATCTAGGTTGCCACCTTTTACACAAAATGTACTCCTTTAGAACATTGGATCCCTTATTTACACTTAGTATAGCAACAAATATGTTAGATGGCTTTGTCTCTTTCAACACCAAGAAGTGAATTTTAAAATATTTGCTATTTCCTTCGAACACAGATATATCAAACGACATAACTAATGGGATTATCTGTGCATTGCGCATTCAGCTGTAATGTTTAACGTAATTTCTCAAAGAGTAACTTACTTCTCTGTAAGATTGATTTGCTTTTCTTTACTCGCATAATACTTCTTAGACATGGATGAAAACTCTCTAAAATCAGCTTTATTTTTCCATTAGGTAAAGGGAAGTACCTGTTTTTGGTAAGTAAAAAATAATAGGCAATGGCAAACTCTTCTTAGCAATCTTACAGTTGATAGAATAGATTAATGATTTTGATTTTTTATCTTTGACATCTACCTACTTCGTTATTATCTTTTATATATTTAGCTGTTTTCTTTTTATTTATTCATTTTTTGTGGGGGGGGGTGAAAATGGCTGTTATTGATTCCATATTTAGGGTTTTATAAACGATAATGTTTACCTATGCAAGTTTATAAACTTCGGGTTGGTTGTTATTGTATTTATTTCTCTTAATGAAACCATTTTCCTTCTTTTTCTTCTCAGGGTGTCCAAAGAAATACCCGGGAATCTATCTTTTCGTAATTTTGAAAAAGACTTCGAAGTTTCAGATTTTCTTTTCTTAAGCTGATTTCCTTGGAAAGAGTTACCTCCCTGAAACGTTGTTTGTTTAACTCATTTTTTTTTACTTTTGGTTCATATTGAATTTAAAATACGAGCTTAAATATTAAGGAAAAATTGAATGTAACTCTTGGTTTTACATTATAGGGTAGGCAAAAACGTAAATATTACACATTAGTGGTGAGGAGGGCATTACTCCAGCCACACCCATAAGGGGTATGCCAGGAGTCAGCAATCCCTCGGCCATTTTTATCTTCAAGACTTGTTTCTTCAGGGGAAGACACGGGTACTATTGTTATTACTAATAGCTTAGGCGATGTAATTGCTTACATATGGCAATTTAAATGCTTAAAATATACGGGCCAGGTTGGAAAAACCCTCAAAGGTATTCTTCAAGCCACTAGTCAAGTTGGGAATACTCCTGATTAAAAAAAATTGACCATACCAACCCCTCAAGACGTTACTCTTGTATATACTTGTGAAAATTCAAACGACCTTGTCAATAACGCTTAATGTTTACTTATATAAATTTACTGAGGATGATGCAGTTTTTAGAGAGTCAACGACAACTGTTTTTTAGAGCTAACACAAGACGTGTCTTAGTCAACTTATCTCAGGTAATACAAAAGATTTCTGGTCAAAAATGAAATCAAATGATAATAAAACAAAGGCCCTATCAGATATTCCAGCGGCCGATACTTGGTCAAGTTATTTAGAGAGTATAGAAAGGGAATGTATAGAATTAAGTAATGAAAATTGAAGCGATTTTGTTTTGTTCCCTGTGAGGGAAAATGATTATGATTTGGTAAGAGAAGCTTCGTCAGAAGAAACTAGGAAAGTTGTCAGGAATACGAAAGGAAGGTCTGGACCAGGAACAGATGGCATACCAGCAATTTTGGTAAAGAGGTCACTTTATATGAAATTACGTGTGTTTGTTTATATATTTAATAGAATTATTAGTGATGGAGTATGGCCTTCTACATGGATGACATTGATAATGGTACCTATATTTAAAGGGGGGAGTGCCAGGGATCATGAGAGTTATAGGCTGATAGCCTTAGCTCCTTTACTTAGCAAAATCTTAGAGAAAAGTTTAGATAGCTGGATAGATGATTGGCTAGAGGGTACTGGAGTTATGAAAGAAGAATAGGGAGGTTTTAGAAAATGTTATAGTACTACGGATAGAGTGTTTATTTTAAGTGGATTAATTGAAAAGTATGGATCAGGAAAAAATAAGTTATGTGTTGCATTTTTGGACTTGAAAAAAGCGTTTGATAATGTCAATAGAGTCCAGCTTTAAAAAAAGCCTACATGATGTGTGGCTACCTTCTTGTTTCATTCGTTCGGGTCTAAATATGTGTTTTGGAAACTAGCGCAATAGTAAGAGTATGTGGCTTGGGTATTCCAAGGCCTTTTAAAGTTAAGAAAGGAGTAAAGCAGGGAAGTGTCTTGTCATCTCGAATTTTTGGTCTTTTTATTAATGCTATTGTTCAAATTTAAGCAATAAATGGGCTCAAACAGTGAGATTAGGTAATGAAAACTTCTCAGTGCAGTTGTTTGCGGATGATATTGCTCAAGTGGTGAATTCGGCAAATAATCTACAAAAGCTCCTGGATTTAACAGATGATTATCTAAAGATGAAATTGCTGCAGGTAAATCTTCAGAAGTCAAAAGTGATCATATTTAACAAGAGGAATGATAAATGTGAAAGTAAATTTTGGTTTAAGAGGGAGGAGATACAAGTTGTGGATAAAATTGAGTATTTTGAATATATTTTTCAAAGTAATGGAAGATGGAATTCTCATATAAAAGAAAAATTAAATCTAGGAAGAGCAGCAATGTTTACAATTTTCAGAAATAATGTAATGAGAATATAAAATGTGTCGTTGCATAAAAGGGTCTTTTTATCGAGAATAAAGCCCATTCTACATTACGGAGCAGAGATTTGTGGGCATAACAGAGCGGCTCAGCTAGAGAATATTCGATTAGGGGACCTTAAGAGATTGTTTGGGATGCATAGAACAACTCATTCCCAGTTTTAAATGGCGATCTAGGTATATGGCCATTAATAAATTACAGACTAGTCTCAATGACTAAATTTTGGTCGAAAGTCGTTGCTTAAGGCAGCTTATGAAGATTTACTCTCGCATGGGAAAAAAAAGATTATGGCCACTAAAAATAAAAGACATTTTAGACAAAACAGGGTTTTTCTTTGTTTGGAATGAAGGTAGAGGACCAACAGATATCAATGCAAATTGGGAGAATGAGATTAAGACAGTACTAGCAAATCAAATGATTCAAAAATGGAGTGAGGAGATAAAAAAATCAGAAATATTTAAGTTTTATAAGGATGTTAAGATGGTTTATGGGCAGGAGTTCTACTTTAAGATGAATTTACCAGCTAGATATTTGATGTTGTAGATGAAGTTCATGGCTAAGTGCCTCCCAATTGATGCAAGATTTATAAAATATTCTAAAGAAAGGTGTTCCAATGAAGACCGATATACTTGCCCGCTTTGCAGAGTTAAAGAGGATTATTTAGTGCATTACTTAAGCCAGTGCCAGGGGCTCTCAACGATAAAGGAAGGGCTATTTGTAAATAATAAGTTGATACTTTCAGGTGTCTTAAATAGTACGTCGCCTCAGTTTACTTGTAGAGTAGCAAGGTATATGGAAATTTTGTTAAATAAAAAGAAAAACAATAATAAATAAATCATTAAAAAAAAATATCAGTACAAAGTAAATGTAGTGTTTTATTTATGTCCTTTTCCGAGTGTTTAGCGTTCTTTTTAATGACATTTTTCAAGCATTCAGTACTAGTATTAGTATAATGTGGTGTTTCATGTAAGCGTTTTATGATGATCACTGATCAAAGTTCATGTTATTTGTGTCTTCCGTTTATGTTATTTGTTATTTGTGTCTTCCGTATATAGTGTTCATGGCTGTATATTTGACTTTAAAATACACTTATCTATTTATCTATTTATCTATCTTGGCTCAGTACTGAAAAAGAGTTGAGAGCGTCAACAATGGGAATGAAGATTTTTTTTCTTGAAAAGTATATTTTAAAATTGGATATGAGTGCTTTTTTCTGTTAAATGTTGAAAGTACTGGTAACAGAGGGATAAAACGGAAAGTACCGTACCCAAAGTTGCAGTAGATGTTACAAGTGGCCACCGGGTAACCTTTGAATGGGGTGAGGTGTTTGCAAGATATGAGATATCATTGAGAAAAATTCAAGTTGGACGAGCAGTTACATTTTCTAGCAACAGTGGATATATAGCATATGCATAGATTGCAAGAAAAGATTTGATGATGAGGCGACTGAGGGGTAGGACTCTTTGTTTGGTAAACATATGCCATTTCTGTCTTGACAAAAAAAAATTCATTTTTGATCTAAATATCTTTCTCTTGGTTCCTTTTGCTCTTTGACAAGGGTTATCTCCTTTGTTTCTGGCCTGGTTAGAAACTGGTAAGTGAGGATGTGTTAGTGGCCCCGAAATTTAAGGCAACCGAAGCAATATATATTTTAGCCGGGGGTGGTGCAGAGCGAAACAATTTAGCAAACCAATTGTTAAGACCTTAGCCCAACATTGATGAATGACCATTGTATTAGTCCATTTCATGACCCATTTGTTGTGGTCTAAGAGGAGCAGCATAGCAATAAATACCTGGACAAAAAAATTTATTTCTCTATTGGCCATCCCCTGGTTGGATTGGTAAAAAATGACATGTAATCATAGACAAACCTTTTGTTATTGCTAAAGCATGTGAAAATATCTAAATGATATTGAAAAGAATTCACTTTTTTTACAATGACAGTTCCAAATATGAAGTGTTCACAGGATTTTCTTGAAGCTTCCTGATATTGCAAAGCTGAGTGTAATCGTGAGTTTTTTTGTTCAAAAACATGAAGAAGGGAAACATTACTTTTATCAAGTCTCGGTGTCTCAACAAAGAATGTATAGAGAAATTGTCCAATTTTAGAGTCAAGCTTTAGCATAAAGAGTGAGGAATTGCGGAGGTGACAAGCCATTTCATATACGGAGTAATTTTTGTTCGTTTTAAGTTTTAATGTCGCTTCTTACTTTCAGTTAACAAAAACTAGTATTTTTATATTCAATTTCTGAACGTTTTTGAATTAATGCATGTTTGATTTTGGCTCTCCGCACATAAACTATTAAAATTGAATTTGCATATTAATTTTTTTTTGGCTAAATGGCTTTCTCTTAATTTTAATCAGACGATTCTGAGAAATAAGGGGTGGGGAAGGAGGCCTAGTTGCCCTCCAATTTTTTGGTTACTTAAAAAGGCAGCTAGAAATTTTAATTTTTAACGAACATTTTAATTAGTAAAAAATATACGTAACTTAAGAATTAACTTATGCAACAAACTTTTATATTTTTATTTTTTTATTATGTATATGAGGGGGTTTGTCCCCTTGTTAATACGTCGCTCTTTACACTAAATCTTAAGTTTTGTCCCAATTCTTTAAGAATGACCCCTGAATCAGAAAGGCCGTAGAAAAAATAGTTGAAACTACTAAAAATACTTTAGCATAAAGAGTAAGGTATTTATCTCCTTCTAAATACATCGTTCTTAATGCTAAAGTATTTTTAGAACCCCTCATATGCGTAATAATCTCTGTTCGTTCTAAGTTTTAATGCTACTCCTTACTTTCAATTGAAAAAACTTTTTCATGTTTATTTTTTCATTGTTTTTTCTTATAGTAATGCTAGAAAATCCTGCGCCCTTTTCATTGAATTTTTCTTCCCCCTTGACATATTCCTCCAAGGAAAGATCATCTCACGTAGCCCCCACCCCTCAAACCCACCCCCATATAAAAAAAACCTTAAAACGTCTGTACACTTCCCAATAACCATTACTGTATGTAAACACTGGTCAAAGTTTGTAACTTGCAGCCCCTCCCCCAGGGACTGTGGGGGAGTAAGTCATCCCCAAAGACATAGTTATTTTGGTTTCCGACTATGGGGAACAAAATTTCTATCTCAAAATTTTGATGCGTTGACTTTGGGAAAAAAATCAGCATGGGAGGGGGCCTAGGTGCCCTCCATTTTTTTTGTCACTTAAAAAGGGCACTAGAACTTTTATTTCCGTTAGAATGAGCCCTCTTGCGACATTCTAGGACCACTCGGTCGATACGATGACCCCTGGGAAAAATAAAAAAAAACAAATAAACACGCACCCGTCTTCTGGTAAAAAACACGAATTTCCACATTTTTGTAGATATGAGCTTGAAATTTTCGTTATAGGGTTTTCTGATACGCTGAATGCCATGGTGTGATTTTCGTTAAGATTCTAGGACTTTTAGGGGTGTTTCCCCCTATTTCCCAAAATAAGGCATATTTTCTCAGGCTCGTAACTTTTGATGACAAAGACTAAATTAGATGAAACGTACATATTTACAAAATGCATGAAAATTCAATTCTTTTGATCTATCTCTTAGCATCAAAATTCCGTTTTTTAGAGTTTCGTTTACTATTGAGCCGGGTCGCTCCTTACTACAGTTCGTTACCACGATCTGTTTGACTACATTCCTTTTTTAACGACCATTTTGGAGTTTATGATCGTGAAAGATGTAAAGTTTGAATCAGCAATGATTCGAGCGCCTTCTTTTTGTTCGTTTACAACGTCACAACGACTCCTATAGCATACACACTCGTATAGATTACCGAAGGCTGAATTGGTTTAAAGATATCTTTTTTCAATCTTCTGTACTTCTTCCGAATGTTTACAGACAGTCGATACTGAGTTGTCTATAAACGTGCTCATGTAAGGCTTTTGTTTAAACTGGAGGGCCCTATGAATCTTTGTGACCCTAAAACCATTTACTTGCATCAATCGCAAAATAATGTGGTGTAGAACAGTATTCTGTTTCGGATTGAATTTTTGGTCTGCAATCAATTTTTGTTTTGAAGGTGTCGGGTACACACCCCAAATTTTATGGACTCAGTTAGTCCTTAGACACTGGTATTTTTCCGCAAGGGATAAATCTCCTTTACCAAGTAATGAAGTTCCACTGGTATTTTACCATCAGTTTTGAAAAACTATCCTTGTGGTCCACGCTCCTCAACAGTAGCAATGTCGGGGAAACTTGGATTAAAAGTATTTCCCAGTCATTTGTAATTCCCATATGACAAAGAGCAGTTATTCATTGCCGACCGACAAAGGGAGTTCATATCTATGAAAACTGATTCTGACTTTTCAGCAGTGCGTTTTTGGCTGGGCTATTTTCCAGGATATGGTCTTAGTGAAAAACATATCTTCTCCTCATGGTCCTCCCTACAAATAAGTGCTGATCCACTTTGGTAATAAACCCTATTTTCTCTCTACTGATTTTAACAATTAGATCCATCACCAGATGAGGATTTAAAAAATGATTCCCCAAATCCAGCCCAAATTCCTCATAGATTTTATCCGTGTTTTTGCACACACTATCCAACCACTATCGAATACGGTCTCCAGTATCCTAGTTATTTTCCTTTTGAAATGGTATAGTTTTATTAAGTTGAAAAAGCCAACTAAGTCTTGGACTGCCCCCGCACTTTTGGAAAAATGTCAAGGGGAACATTTCGCTATGAGTCTAAAAGCCCTTCCAAGGTACATATTCCTCCCAATTTTTACACCCTCCCTTAGCCTTACAAGCTAATAAATCACACATTTCCTCATCGGGAAAAGCACAGTTTAAGGAGGGGAAATCTGTTAAAATTTTCACTTTTCTATGCTTGAGTTAATAATCATAAAGATTTGGGAAAGAACTAAAGAAATCTAATTAAAAGGAGATTTGAATGAATGAATGAACTTTATTACCTGTAAAAGTATAAAAAACACAAAGTATGGAGTATTATAAATAAACGAAAATATAAACGATAAACAGCGAAAAAAAATTCAAACTAACAAAAGACAATTTCACCAGTATCAATATGGAAAAAAGGCTGCAGAGGGTCGTAAACATGAATAAAGCTGATAGTCTTATTACATAGAATACACATCCAAGAATACACATCTATTAAACCAAATCGAGCAATTATTTTTTGTTTCGGTGCCATGTAGGAAGCTGGAGGAGGAATTTGCAATATCAGAAATTAGTCGCACGTAGAGCATGGTGATCTTTCTTACGAAACAGATGAGCCATGCCTAATAAAAACAAAAGCACAGGGGCTCCAAAAGCGTTGTAAAACATGCACAATAAGTTGCGGTTGTGCCGGCTTTTGCTTGGGGATATTTTCCGTAAGTGACGCGTAGGTTTTTCACGGCTTGATTCACCAGGGATGAACAGGTAGTGGAAATTGTCGGGCCGAAACACAAACCAATCCAACCAATTAAAGAAGAATATGGTGGAACTGCGGTCTCAGCAACGAATGGAGTGACCGCATAAGGGCTATTAAAACAAATAAACTCGCATTTAGACACATTAACTGACAGTCATATTTTCGATAGTTCATTGGTTAGTGTAGTAAAATTTGAAAACAATCCACTGCGAGGCCGGGCAACAAAGAAGAACGTTGTTTGCATATGCTACAGAAGAAAAAACCAATATTACCGTAAAAAAACAGAACTTTTGAGGGGACCCAGGCAAGATGCAAGCACACATTTAAATATACTAGGAGACAACACGGCACCTTGACGAACTCTCTTATTAATTTTCACCGGGTCAGATATTTGGCCATTCCAGGTAACTTGAAATTTAGACTTTGAATACCAAGAAGACAATAAACATAGTACAGAAGGATTAACACCTGAAAACACAAGGGAAAATAGAGCCTGAGAGTGTACAACATTGTCAAATGTCCCAGAAATGTCAACAGTAAGACAGTATAAAGACATTTTAGTTTTTACGGTATCTTTCATGAGTCGGCTTAAAACATGATGTGCTTGGGAGCAACCAAAACTTCTCCGAAAACCAAACTGAAAAGGTGTAAAATCACAATTCAACTCAATTTTTTATAGTAATAAATGTTCAAGCGACTTATTTAAAAAACACGATACTGTAATTGGACGATAATCAAACAGTTCGTGGTAATGAACTGTAGTAAGGAGCGACCCGGCTCAATAGTAAACGAAACTCTAAAAAACGAAATTTTGATGCTAAAATATACATCAAAAGAATCGGATTTTCATACTGATTTTAAATATATAAGTTTCCTTAGTCTTTGTCATCAATTTAATCTTTGTCATCAAAAGTTACGAGCCTGAGAAAATTTGCCTTATTTTGGAAAATAGGGAGAAACACCCCCTAAAAGTCATATAATCTTAACAAAAATCACACCATCGCATTTGGCGTATCAGAGAACCCTCTAGCAAAAATTTAAAGCTCCTATCTACAAAAATGTGGAATTTCGTATTTTTTGCCAGAAGACAAATCACGGGTGCGTGTTTATTTGTTTGTTTTTTTTCCCCAGGGGTCATCGTATCGACCAAGTGGTCTTAGAATGTTGCAAGAGGGCTCATTCTAACGCAAAATTAAAAGTTCTAGTGCCCTTTTTAACTGACCAAAAAAATTGGAGGGCACCTAGGCCCCCTCCCACGCTCATTTTTTCTCCAAAGTCAACAGATCAAAATTTTGAGATAGCCATTTTTCTGCACATAGTCAAAAACCATAATAACTATGACTTTGGGAATGACTCACTCCCCAACAGTCCCTGGGAGAGGGGCTGCACGTTACAAACTTCGAGCAGTGTTTACATATAATAATGGTTATTGGGAAGTGTACAGACGTTTTCAGGGGGATTTTTTTGGTTTTGGGGATAGGGTTGAGGGGAGGGGGCTCTGTGGGAGGAGTTTTCCTTGAAGAAATATGTCATGGGGGAGCAGAAACTCAATTAAAAGGGCGCAGGATTCTCTAAAATTACTATAAAAAAAAAACAATGAAAAAATAAACCCGGAAAAGTTTGTTCAATTGAAAGTAAGGAGTAGCATTGAAACTTAAAACGAACAGAGATTATTACGCATATGAGGGGTTCTAAAATACTTTAGCATAAAGAACGAGGTATTTAGGAGGAGATAAATACCTCGCTCTTAATGCTATGGTATTTTTAGTAATTTCAACTATTTATTCTACGGCGGTCATTCTTAAAGAATTGGGACAAAACTTACAATTTAGTGTAAAGAGCGAGGTATTAACGAGGGTACAAACCCCCTCATATACATAATAAAAATTTAAGAATATAAAAGTTTGTTACGTAAGTTAATTTTAAAGTTATGTATATTTTTTACTAATAAAAACATTCGTTAAAAATTAAAATTTATAGTTGCCATTTTATGTAACCGAAAAATTGCAGGGCAACTAGGCCTCCTTCCCCACCCCTTATTTCTCAAAATCGTCTGATCAAAACTATGAGAAAGCCATTTAGCAAAAAAAAGAATTAATATGCAAATTTCATTTTAATAATTTATGTGTGGAGAGCCAAAATCAAAAATGTATTAATTGAAAAACGTTCAGAAATTGCATAAAAAAAAACAAGTTTTTTTAACTGAAAGCAAGGAGTGACATCAAAACTTAAAACGAACAGAAATTACTACGTATATGAAATGGGTTGTCCCCTCCACAATCCTTCACTCTTTACGCTAAAATTTCACTCTTTGTCATAATTCTGCTTTTTAAAACAATTAAAAGCTTTAGCGTAAAGAGCGAAGGATTGCGGAGGGGACAACCCATTTCATATGCGGAGTAATTTCTGTTCGTTTTAAGTTTTAATGTCGCTCTTTACTTTCAGTTAAAAACAACTAGTTTTTTTTATGTAATTTACACATGACGAGGGGTCCTTGTCTGGCTTGAACAGACGTTACACAGCCTCAAAGGAAACTATCAGGAACAAGCGACTGTGCTAAGCAAGGCTGGAAAAATATTTGTTGATGGTTAAGTAGAGCAGGACAATCGTAAGCAAAAAAATGGTAAGAAAAGCTGTAATCATCAAGGCTATTTGATCGCTTGATTTTTCTTAAGGCCCTGAGAATTTCAGATATTGCTAAAGGTTGGACGCAAGCCTGCAGGAGACGGCAAGGTAATAAAAGTTTAAGCAACTTATAATAAAAAGACTGAAGAATACTATTAAATACACAGAACACACGCTTATTATGAATCCAAAAATTAGCTAGCTAGAAACGAGATATAGCATTTCTCACTAATAATAACCTTATTCCAGGAGGCCTTATCGGTAGGGCCTGGCCATGCATTCAAGCTTGCTCTCTTCAAACTAGCATTATATTCAAGTTTACGCTTTTGTTTCACAAAGAACACAGCTCTGGACGATGGTCGGTCACATGATATCCACATACGTAGCCAAAATTTGACCTTTTGCTTATCACACTTTACTTCAGGATCAACGTTCCAATTAGGCTTCCTAGTACCAATCTAAACTTTATCCACAGGCACTGCAGCCTTAGAAGCTGATTTAAGGCAATGGACAATTTGATTATAATAGCAATTTAGGTCAACTCCACTTGTTGGCGTGGAAACTGAAGTTTGCAACAGGTGCTATGGCATTTTTATGGTCGATAGTAAAGCAGTTAGCGTAGCAAGGTATCGGGGGACATTAGAACGATCCCAGTTCAACATCGTATGCTACTTCGGCTGAGCCGAAATTGTTTTGCCAGATAGCTCATATGACAAATTACAGCAAAGAATAAGGTGATCGTCATCAATCTTTTCTTCGTCCACCCTGACATTCGAAAATAATAGCTGGAACTGAAAGTGATCACGTGATCCAGGTTCAATTTTGAACAGCCTCTGTTATGAATATACGTGAATAAAAGGCTCTTATCTTTGACGTGATATTTGTTAGGAAGTGATTCTAGCAAGAGGGTTGACCAATTGGATGTACGAAGAATTCACAATAAGTTCACCGGCTAAAACCCAATTTAGGTCTTTTAAAACGTGGACTTTCGAGTAAGACTTTAAACTGGAGCAACATTGGAAGCAACAGCGAAAGATGTGAAGGATACTATAGAACGTCGATCTCAAGGTAAGTGAGATTTTTAACTGGAGCAACATTTAGCGAAAGATGTGAATGATAATATAGAACGTCGATCGCAAGGTAAGTAAACGTTGATAAAGACGGTACTGTTACATTGAATCGTTAAAATTTTATCATCACAATGAATCACAGAGGGCTTTGATGGGGAACGGAAGAAAACTGCTAGACCACCGGAAGGGCGGCCACTAGTTTTCTTGGCCTCTTGCAAAAAAAAGGCGGACAGAAGATGGGTTTAGGCTAGAAACCTTTGATTTGGTCATAATATGTTCTTGTAAGAACGCTATGTCTTTGACAAATAGTTCATTAATTAATAAGTATTTGTCTTTTGTGCTGTTAGCATTGAGAGATATAAAAATTAATATAGTGGCTTGGTTCATTTTGGAGCAGAGTTCAGAGTACGTTTGAGCACTGGGCAATTCATACTATAGGAAACATGAGTTTTACCGCAGTTGGCACATTTCGAAGCCTCTACGCAAGGATTGTCTTTAGTATTGGAATGGCATCCAGAAAATTTAGAGCACTTCATCTCTTTCGGGGCACTTGGGCAGTGAGCTAACGAAGAATGGATACTTTGGCATCTAAGACACCGTCTGGGCAGTTCTTTGTATTCTGATATTTTAAAAGACTCGTAACCCAAGCGCAGACCTGTAGCGATAGTAGATTTTAGTGAAACGGAATCAAGGAAATCGAAACGGAATGTATGAGAAGAGCCAAGCTGAGTGGCCTCAACAAGACAAGGAATAGCAGAGATGAGTATGCTTCTAGAAAAACTATCGGGAAGTTCCCTAATCAATCCAAGAGGAATGCGATCAATCACTTTAGTAAGAATATATGGATAACTCGCAACAGCGGATACGACAAGAAAACTGGCGGAAACTTTACCCCGGATCAGATATGTGACAACAACCCATTTTTTCCTTACCGGATCGGACTTTATCGACACAATTTCGTCATGTCCGGCGAAAGAATCAAGCTTTTCCTTGGGAGAAACGGGGTCTCTTAGTTCTGGAAGCTGGTATTTAAGAACGACGGCGTACGAGGGTTAGCGATTGGTAGCCTTGTTATCTGAGACCAAAGAATTGTTTATAGACGTTGCTGGACTATTGAGGTGAGCAAGCGATTTTAGATGATCAAGGCACTAGTTAACTTTGGCGGTAATGATAGAATAAGCTGACGCCGGAATACTGGGGACTTCAGAGGGGGATTAGATCACGAAATCTGGAATATCAATATTTTCTTCAGAGTAGCGAGAAAGAGTAGCGATATTCTTAGCACTCGGTCCCGAAGGCTCATCTGGGAAGCAATTCCTACATAAAAGTCTCTTATCGCCAAGAACGTCTTCATACGAGAAAGAATCACTATCGTATTTCGCAATCGACTGATGGTCCAACCCATCGTCGAGACTGTGCTTAACAAAGTTCAAACTGGGCAATAATAAAGTGTACTAGTATTTCGATTGTCCATGATAAGCAAATTTTAATCACGACTTGGCATCAGTCCAAAAACAATTAAGCGAAAAAGGTATATCCACAGAGAAGTTCAGGATAAACACAATTATGAAATGATCCGCACTGGCTGAATGAATGCAATGAGAATAAATAATAGCTTATCTTTGAGTGGGGCAAGTAATCTAGTGATTTACAAGTAATTGCAAGTAATCCAAATATTTCAATGCACGACTCAGATGATAGTAGTACTGAATATTAACTCAGAGCTGAAATCCATAAATAATCCTTAAGCCGTAATCACATAAAAGTTTATAAATTTATCTGACAAGTTTCAATTACAAGTTCAAAAGTATTTCATTCGTTATTTATTCCAAACAGGTACAGAGTTAATCCAGCTTAAATTCAATTAAGTGTTCACTGGTCAAATACCAAAAGGGAACTATAGTTTAGTCCTATAGGGTCCTATAGTTTCTTACAGAAAAAACTATAGGAATAATAAAATTATTCAAGCACGTATTGCCATTATCTATTTGTCTGCATTTGAAAATTTAAGACTAGCAGCTTCTCAGAAGATTTTCATATGATATTATAAGAAAAACAACCCTGTGGGCCATCTACAACTTCACCTTTCTGCAAACGTGCCAGTGCTAGTAATTTGAATTGCAAACCATACTTAAAATTTTGTATGTAAACCGGTAGAAAGAATTTGTAGCTTAACGTTGAAATTACAAGATTTAACAACCATTCCAAGAAAGTTACAACATCCCCCCCCCCTGACGATAAAAATGGGCTGCTCGAATGATCATGGTTGCAGACTGGCAATTTTCCACTACCCTTAACTAATTTTTCCGTACATTTTCAACGTATTTTCTTATCTTTAAGAGCCAACTCACCCCTTGTGATAGATTCATTGGATAATTTGTGCTTCACAGCCATGAAAGTGACTTATTTTCTGTTTTAATAAGTGCAATCATGGCTTCAACCATACAATCTTCCCCACTCAATGTCTCAAAAACCTCCACCAATTGCATGGTAGTACTAGCGTCTCTTTGTGCACATGCAGAAAAGACAGCAATGGCTTTATGTTCTTACGATTTGCATTCATTTGATTGTACACGTCTCTGAGTTTAGCGTCGATATCTAGTGCCACCTTTTCATTCTGTAGGAGTAAATTCTGGAAATTCTTGAATCGCAACGTTGCATTGTCGCCTAAAAGCGTCTCCACAGACTTGTACCCATGACGCTTACAGTGTCTTTTGATTTTAATCCAGTAGGAATCCTAGAGAAGCATCTTGGACAATAGTAGCATGTTCCCCTCCCAATTTTCTAACCCTTGTACAAAACCCGAATAATGTTTTGTAATAAGAGCAATGTGTCTGATTGAATCACGTTGACTAACGGGCTCGTAAAAAAGTCATAGTCAGTGCTTAACCGATTAAATGGACGCAGCCCTCATTTTATATTTACACCCTGTTTATTTTTACGTTCCCAGTCGTGAAATTCTCTATCATACTAACACTATAAAACCAATCTATAAATGCTCTTTAGCCCTCTCAAAATATCTATTCCCTTACTTATTATAGTAAAATAACTATTTAAACAGTTAAAATCTACTTTACAAGACTTTGCCCCTCTCTTGGCCCATTAAGTACCCAATCGTCCAAATCTGCCTTATTGATATTCTTTTGCACAAGGAACGTGTATTTGGATCATTTTAACCATGTTTTAAAATGATTTTATTGTACACCTCTACACCTTTTCAAACCTGCATATTATTAATCAGTATTGATTCAGAGTTCAATGAGATAACACCTAAGAGGATTATAAATTAAAATCTAGTTTGAAATTTGAACTCGACCTAGTTTTTGATATTCATTGATTCAGTGCTTCTACCTTGCCAAATTAACTTCTTTGACCGGTTTACTGGAATTTGAACTATACTATTGAAGCTATATGAGATGCTTTAGCTTTGAAGCTTTTTGCCAAGTTTTATTTAGTGAAAAAGATTTTTCTTTGTTTGGACAGTTGAGTCAGGAACTGCGTGTGAACTGGATTCATTTCATGGGATGCAGCCGAATAGACTAGTACACAACGCTATACTAAATTTTGCAGAGTGGGCGAAATCACAAATGCCGATATTATCAAAACTGTTTGCGTTTTTTTCGCCGACGATATGGTGAGCGAAGCGAAGAAAACGATTCGGTCTGTGGCAAATTATGCTACTTGGCCAACCGAAAGGCTGAAATTTGCTAATACATTTGCAGACATTTTGAAAGTTGTTGACTACTGTGATAAGAATTCAGTAGCCCTGCCGAAGTTCGTTATATACAAACCAGAAAAAGTCCCTACAATTCCTGGCCAGGCAAGCGCTATGTTAACTAGCAAGGTAAATGATTTATGTCTAGAATTATAGAATTTTGTGTGTACGGCTAAAGTACAGAGCCTCTGCTGCCCTTCGGTGAGTAGTGTCCCAGGCCCGCCAATCCTGTAACAGTCAAACCCCAGCCATCCCATGCCGTTGTTCTTAAAATGCCAAAGTATCTCGATAATCTCGTTGCTCGCAAGAAGTTTTTGGATAGCATCTGCCCCAACTCAGCCAAAATAAGTGAGCTAAAAAAGATAAGACAGGACTGGAAACTGTTTGTCAAGTCCAAAACTTCTACTGAAAAGATCGTTGAGAAAAGGAAAGTTAGTAAGCCTGAGGTCTCTGCCATGCTCAAAGAAAAAATGTTTATTGCCGTTTTGAAACAGGTTCCACCTAGTATGACCCATACTAATATAAAATCCCTTGTTCCAAGTGCATTAAAAGCAATAGAAATCGGTAGCTTTGAGCGCTCCAAAGTGTTCAAGCTGTATTTCGGGACCAGTAAGGATCTCAAAGACTTTCTTGCAGTCTCAGTCCGAATCAGTTATGAGAAGCTGCCTGCTGAAGATTTCAAATTTCTCCCAAAAAGATGTTATTCATGCCATAGAGTTGGTCACTTAGTGACTAATTGCATATTGACGCCTATATGTGGTCGTTGTGGTGCTTCTGATCACACATCCACGAAGGAGCATATGTGCACTAAAGATATGTTCTGCATCTTATGCAAAAAGAAAGGCCATACATGCTATAACATAAGATGTCGGGCTAATAAAGCGATAATCAATACGAATTCCTTACCAAAATGAATCCAGAACCCGCATGTGCTAAGCATGAAGTTGCAACGTGGAATTTAAATGGAAATCTCCTTAACCGGTCTGTTTTTATCGAGGACCTTCTTTCAAGATATGATATTGTGTGTTTGCAGGAACATTTTGCAACCTCTCACAGCCTTACCTTATTAAACCTGTTACCAAACCATCAGGTTTTTACAGTCGCAGCTAAAGGCTCTCGCACTCATGGCCAGCCACCTGGCGGCCTTGCGACTTACGTTAGATCCTCTCTATCCACTTCTATGTTTGACTCGGCATTAGACTATCTCGCTGTCAAAATCCAAGATATGGTTATCGTGAACATGTACCTCACTACGGACTATCGTGATGATCGATCAGATAGACTGTTTGCCATAAGTATTTTTTTTATATTAAATGGTAGTTTTGTTTTTATTTTTGTTCATTACTTTGTTGAAATTAAAACCTGTTTCTTCTTCTTTAATTTTGTGTGTGTACCCGTATTTAGGGCTGTGTAATCAACTAGTTTCGGGCTAACAATTGATTTTAATCAGCTAAGTTGAAATCGTTGATTTTAAAAAAAAAATCTTTATCAATGGGCACATGGATAATATTGAAAGATGTGAACAATGGGAAATATGTCTGGAACCATAAAATACGGATTTCTCAGTTCTAAAATTCTGAACTTTCTAGAAAAGCGGGTGGGGGCTATCCCTTTTTTTAAAGCTATAATCTTTGATTTTATTTAGATTTTAGAAGGCACTTTAGAAGCTTTGCAGTATGGCTCCAATGGAGGTGTATCAGTAAAACGCTGAAGAACTTAACAGTCAAAGTTTTCCTTATTTTGGCGTGTTGCAAGATTGTACGCTAAAGCTTAGCGTGTCCTTAGCATAGGCGTCTGCACTCTTATACAATAGGCTTGGCCACAAAAGGGTCGTCTTTCCTTCCCCCAACCCCTTCCACCTTGACTTTCAAAAACAAAAGTACAAATTTTTTAAGAATTACTTCTCTTGCAGTAAACCCTTCTAATGTTTGCTTTTCTAAGAAAATTATTTAGTGTCTTGGCCCCTTCCTATTTACTGAAAATAATTCTGCTGGAGCCCACTACTATGCGTCAGTTAAGTAATTTTACATTTTAATAAATCACTTAATTAAAACAAAAATTCAGATGGTGGAAATATTCAAAATTTTTGGGTAAGATCTTAAAATGTTAAAAAATTCAATTTAACAAAATCTGAGATATCACTCCCAGCTTAAAAATATAATTGATTAAAAATGTTAAAAAATACAAGTCTTGGCTAATTTTAGAAAAAGCCAAGACAGATTGTCCAATTGAGTGAGAAGAAAAACCTGACATTAATTCCCTCCCCCCTCTCATTGCCGTCATTACCATCTCCCACTTATGCTACACCTCTCATGCATGTCACTCTACAATGCCGAACTAGAGACAAGCTGTTGAGGTTCTTTCAGGTTATTCACGCTCGGTTCTTCTATTAAAATCGAAAATTTCCATTATAATGGAAAATTTTCTATTATAATGGAACATCAGTCAGGCTCTCATCTCACCCTGTTGATGTTCTATCAGAGGATTCACTGTTCATCACGCTGGCCTGGGCAAATATATTTGAAAATTATCCAATATATTTGGTCTTAGGCAGGTTGAATCAAGAATTTTGAATTGAAACATGAGACCAATAATTTCGCCTAGAATCAGAGCCAAAATCAAACAGTTCGTGGTAACGAACTGTAGTAAGGAGCGACCCGGCTCAATAGTAACCAAAACTCTAAAAAATTGAATTTTGATATCAATAGCTACATCAAAAGAATCGCATTTTAATGCTGATTTTAAATATATAAGTTTTAACAAGTTTAGTGTTACCCATCAAAAGTTACGAGCCTGAGAAAATTTGCCTTATTTAGGAAAATAGAGGGAAACACCCCCTAAAAGTCGTAGGATCTTAACGAAAATGACACCATCAGATTCAGCGAATCAGAGAACCCTACTGTAGAAGTTTCAAGCTCTTATCTACAAAAATGTGGAATTTTCTATTTTTTGCCAAAAGACAAATCACGGGTGCGTGTTTATTTGTTTGTTTTTTTTTTTTTTCTTTTCCCCAGGGGTCATCGTATCGACCAAGTGGTCCTAGAATGTTGCAAGAGGGCTCATTCTAACGGAAATGAAAAGTTCTAGTGCCCTTTTTAAGTGACCAAAAAAATTGGAGGGCATCTAGGCCCCCTCCCACGCTCATTTTTTTCCCAAAGTCAACGGATCAAAATTTTGAGATAGCCATTTTGTTCAACATAGTCGAAAACCATAAAAACTATGTCTTTGGGGATGACTTACTCCCCCACAATCCCTGGGGGAGGGGCTGCAAGTTACAAACTTTGACCAGTGTTTACATATAGTAATGGTTATTGGGAAGTGTACAGACGTTTTCAGGGGGATTTTATTTTGCTTGGGGGTGGGGCTGAGGAGAGGGGGCTATGTTGGAGGATCTTTCCTTGGAGGAATCTGTCATGGGGAAAGAAAAATTCAATGAAAAGGGCGCAGGATTCTCAAGCATTACTATAAGAAAACAATGAAAAATAAACATGAAAACGTTTTTTCAAATGAAAGGAAGAAGTAGCATTGAAACTTAAAACGAACAGAGATTATTCCGCATATGAGGGGTTCTAAAAATACTTTAGCATAAAGAGTGAGGTATTTAGGAGGAGATAAATACCTTGCTCTTTATGCTAAAGTATTTTTAGTAATTTAAACTATTTATTCTACGGCCTTTCTGATTCAGGGGTCATTCTTAAAGAATTGGGACAAAACTTACGATTTAGTGTAAAGAGCGAGGTATTAACGAGGGTACAAACCCCCTCGTATACATATTAAAAATATAAGGTTATGAAAGTTTGTTACGTAAGTTAATTGTTAAGTTACGTATATTTTTTACTAATAAAAACGTTCGTTAAATATTAAAAGTTCTAGTTGCCTTTTTAAGTAACCGAAAAATTGGAGGGCAACTAGGCCTCCTTCTCCACCCCTTATTTCTCAAAATCGTCTGATCAAAACTAAGAGAAAGCCATTTAGCAAAGAAAAAAGAATTATTATACAAATTTCATTTTAATAATTTATGTGCAGAGAGCCAAAACCAAACATGCATTAATTCAAAAACGTTCAGAAATTAAATAAAAAAAATAATAATTTTTTTAGCTGAAAGTAAGGAGCGACATTAAAACTTAAAACGAACAGAAATTACTCCGTATATGAAATGAGTTGTCCCCTCCGCAATCCCTCGCTCTTTACGCTAAAGTTTGACTCTTTGCCACAATTCTACTTTTTAAAAAAAATTAAAAGCTTTAGCGTAAAGAGCGAGGGATTGCGGAGGGGACAACTCATTGGACTCATTGGACTCAACTCATCGGAGGGGGACGACAGAAAAATATAGACTGAAAGAAAGATATTTGCAATTAAAGGCATATTAAGGCCCGCTCATTGAAATTGGGTCACTGTCATCAGATAGCCAAGCATTGGAAACTGAATATTTGAAATAAACATTTTCTTGTCCTAATGGTTTACCAATATTTTTGATACATTTTCAAAACGCTAAAGTACGAAAAATTTTAATTCATCTTGTTTTGATTAGTTGCAACTTTTTATTATTGCTAGTACATATCAAACAGTTCGTGGTAACGAACTGTAGTAAGGAGCGACCCGGCTCAATAGTAAACGAAACTTTAAAAAACGGAATTTTGATGCTAAAAGATATATCAAAAGAATCTAATTTTTATGCTGATTTTAAATATATAAGTTTCATCAAATTTAGTCATTGTCATCAAAAGTTAGGAGCCTGAGAAAATTTGCCTTATTTTGGAAAATAGAGGGTAACACCCCCTAATAAAACAATAAATAACTTTAGCGTAAAGAGCGGGGCGTTGAGGAGGGAACAGCCCCTGTCATATACGGAGTAATTTCTATTCGTTGTAAGTTTTAATGTCGCTCCTTACTTTCAGCTAAAAAATTTTTTTTTTTTTTTATTTAATCTTTAGAAGACGCAGGAGTTTTCCGCCCTACTTATCTTAGTTTCTTCTCATTTTTGAGCTTGACTATTTTATTGTAAACTTTGTTCGTTTTGGGTTTAGTTTAATTATTGATGTTGATCTATGGCAGTTTTTCGCCATTTGACTTTATCAATCCTCAGTTTCGGTTTAATGTAGTATTTTTCTTTTCTTTGAAAACTTATTTTGTAGGATTTTTTTTTTTTTTTTTTTTATTAGAATATGCTTGGATATCAATATATCCAAACATAGCGAGAGCATTTTTCCCGTTGGGATGTTAAACATTTCTTTTCCGTATTTCAAGGATATTTCCTGAAAATTTAATCTTGCATTACAAGTAGAATTTTTTTATTTTAACATCACTGCAAATTTTAACACTTTTGTTAATAGCTGACTTTTATTTAAGTGTGGCTAATTCTTGATCAATTTTCTGTTTATTCAACCGCACACAAATATTAAATGTCAAATTAGGTCAATAGTTTTTCCCTCTCTGTTGGTGTAAAAATTATTTTAATAAGCCTTTGTTTAATTCTTCCTTAGGTCCTTTACTTTTTTAATCTTTTTATCTCGTTAAACTTGAGAAATAATTTCAAGCTCTGGAACCGTTCCTAAACATGGCATAATTTTTCCCATAGCTACCTAATTGGGAAATAGATAAAGGTGAGAGATGTATCTTGGGAGTTTCCGTTGATCTGAACTTGAATGGAGATCCAAAATCTGTAAAGCTTCTCGCTGTAACTGTCATTGTTAATTTTTCGCCTGTATGGCTCTAAAATACTTGAATGAAAGCAAAAATAAAGGTAATCATAAGATTTTGTTCTAAGATACTTAATTGAAAAAAAAAACACCAAGTTTAAGTCAAAGAATCAATAAAGATAGATTAAATAGTTGAAAAGAGAAGAAAACGAGGATAGAGAGAGAAGCTAATCCCAAAAAAAAATTCAATTTTCAACCCGTTATTGCAAAGAAACAGTAATTAGTGAAGCAACAAGGGAAAATTACAATCAATTGGATATGATGATTTAAAATTTTGGCCCTAAAGGGATTAAGTAAAGAATAAGAGAATTGCCAAGTTTAAATCAAAGAATCAATAAAGATAGATTAAAAAGTTGAACATAGAAGAAAATGTGAATAGAGAGAGGAGCTAATGCCAAAGAAAATTTTGTTTTCAACCCGTTATTGTTTCTTTTTTTGTTTAACTTTTCGTCCGCGTACTCTCAACGTGCTTTAGCTTAGTGGGAAGCTGCATTCCTGCTTTCTTTTCCAACCTAACTTTCTGGTAACATCTATGTTGACTAGGAATAATAATTTTTCCAATGAGGTTTGAATAATTCTGAGTCATACAAATAACCTTAAAGGTTTCAAAAAAATATTGACAGATTTTGTTTATTATATATCTAAGGAAAAATCAGTTTCCCTACAGCTGGGCTTATCTAAGAAGAGTGAAGCAACAAGGGAATATTACAATCAATTCGATATCATAATCTAAAATTCTGGCCCTAAAGGGCTTAAGAAAAATAAGAAAGCTGTCAAGTTTAAATCAAAGAATCAATAAAGACAGATTAAGAAGTTATAGAAAGGAGAAAACTAAAAGAGAGAGATAACCTAATCCCAAAGAAAATTCAATTTTCAACCCGTTATTGATTTTTGTATTTTTAACCTTTTGTACGCTTTCTTTCAGACGTTTAGCATAGTGAGAAGCTGCATCCCTGCTTTCTTTACCAGAATGGCTTCTCTGCAACAGTTATGCTAACTAGGAACAGTAATTTTTCCAAAGAGGTTGGGACCATTCTGAGTCGTGCGGAGACCCCTGAAGGGTCAAAAATTCATTTACATTTTATTTATTATATATATATATTTTTATTTTTATTTTATTTTATTTTCTTTATTTCCCTCAAAAAATGAGGAGTACGCTACAATATAATATAAAGAAAAAACAACTGATAACACTTACGATCAAAACCTATCAAATATTGATCCAACACTTAAAAAAACAAACAAAAAAAGCACTTGCTAAATAGATCAGCCTATAAATCATGAAGAACCAGAACTGCTACTAAAAAACGGAAATAAATTGTGGCCTAAAAGGCTAATTTTCGCCCTATCTTCAAATGTTTTATATTTTTTCTTTATACAGACTACAGGATCCTTCACATTAAGCTTTAAAACAATCTCAGTGTTACTAAAAGAAAGGGGGAAACCAAGTAAAAATTTACAAAATTTAAATAAGCAACTTTAATGGGCGAAAGATCAGAAGGTCTGAAATTTCGGAAGAGGAGGGACGGGAACAATACGTGAGGCAGAGCAACAGCGCTATACATACGACTAAGGACGTCCCGACGGTAAAGACCCCGAAAACGAATTAAAAGACCAAATGCCTTGCGTAGTAAGATTGAAGTAAGATTATTTTCTCTATAGTTGGGCTAGCTCGTCTAAAATATAATCAAGCAACAAAAGGGAAAAATTACAAACAATTGAGTATCTTAATTCAAAATGTTGGTCCTATTTTAAGCAAATAACTTCGAAGACCATACTGCCTTTCCATGACGAAAATATAACAGTTCAAGGTAGGGACGAAAACTTTTAATTGACAGTGAAACAAATATAAATTTTATATTTTTCAAATATAAATCAATTGGCTTTAGTTACTTAATTGCTTTAGTTACTAAATTGTTAATCAGGTGGTGGAAATGAACTGCAAACAAGGAGTGACCCGTGATAATACGAACCAAAACCATAAAACAAGATGTTTGTTAACAATAAATACACCAAAAGCGGCGGTTGTGAAAAATTGATTATTATCAAAGTGCCCATCAAAAGTTGTAAGCCAGTGGCTATTTTACTACGCAAAACAACCCTTAAACGTGACCCCCCCCCCTGTTCAACGTGAACGAGTACCCTGAAAATATTTGTACACTTGCCAATAAACATTACTATATCATGAAAAGAGAAATCACCAATGCAACAGCACAAACACACAAAAAAAAAGAAAAAAAAAAAAAAAGAGAGAGACAGAAGGAGAAAAGGAAGACTGTTTTCCTAAATTAGTGATTAATATAGACCACCACTTGAATGAGGCCTTAACCCTACTCATCCATACAATCACATAGGTCAAACAGCATAGCCACACACAATCAACCATAAAGAATAATCCATGGACAGGCAGTCATGTCGTCAATAAGTATAAGTCGTCATTTACCAAACAATAGAAAAAATAATATAGACAAATAATTCAGAGGCAACACCCAACATAAGGGCTCATCAGGAGAATACACTGGCCTATATAGGGTTTCGCCACTCTAAATTCTCTACCCAGCACAGTGTTGTGGCTACCACAGAATATCCATGGCATCCCCGCGTCAGGTAAACAATGGACCATGTAAACAATGGTCAAAGTTTCTAACTTGTAGCTGTAGAGGATTTCGGACTGTGGGGGATTAAGTCGTCCCAAAAGACATAATTATTAGGTTTTTCGACTATGCTGAACAAAATGGCTATCCCAAACCTTGATCAGGTGACTTTGGGAAAAAAATTGAGCGTATGATTCCAGTTTTTTCACTTAAAAAGAGCACTAAGACTTTCAATATCTGTTAGAATGAGCCCTCTTGCGACATTCTAGGATCACTGGATCGATACAATCACCCCTGGAAAAAAAACAAATAAACACGTATCCGTAATCTGTCTTCTGGCAAAAAATAAAAAATTCAATTGATAGGAGCTAGACTCAATATAGAAGCTACTTCCTAATAACAATTACTATATGTAATATTAATAACATTTGGTCAAATAACAATGGTCATAATAATAACAATGGTAAAAGTTAATAACAATGGTCAAAGTTAGGTTCAGTGCAAACACAGAGAGTATTAAGTATGCATACATAGCGTACGTCCGCCCCATTCTGGAATATGCGTGCCCTGTTCGGGTGTTCTCAGCACTTAGAACAGTGTATCTTTGTCAGGAGCTTGAATCGGTTCAGAAGCGAGCGGCATCGATCATCTTGGGCCACTGTGACATCTCCTACGAAAAGGCTCTGGAAGTACTAGGACTGCCGTCACTCCAAAACTGGTACGAAACTCTGATAATGAGTTTCGGAAAGTACTTGCTTTCTAAATCTCAGCACGGTGACATTCTACCTGATCAACCTCTACCATCAAGAACGAGAAAGCAAGATAAGTTAGTTCCCGTTAAAACAAGAACAAACCGATATGGTAATTCTTTCGTCCCGGTTTTCGTCAAAATGTATAATAAGAGTTAATATTTATAGATTGATTTATATTTACAAGTGTAGTTTGATTTTGTGTATCAAACAGTTCGTGGTAACGAACTGTAGTAAGGAGCGACCCGGCTCAATAGTAACCAAAACTCTAAAAAATTGAATTTTGATATCAATAGCTACATCAAAAGAATCGCATTTTAATGCTGATTTTAAATATATAAGTTTCATCAAGTTTAGTCTTACCCATCAAAAGTTACGAGCCTGAGAAAATTTGCCCTATTTAGGAAAATAGGGGGAAACACCCCCTAAAAGTCGTAGGATCTTAGCGAAAATGACACCATCAGATTCAGCGTATCAGAGAACCCTACTGTAGAAGTTTCAAGCTCCTATCTACAAAAATGTGGAATTTTGTATTTTTTGCCAGAAGACAAATCACGGGTGCGTGTTTATTTGTTTGTTTTTTTTTTTGTTTTTTTTTTTTTCTTTTCCCCAGGGGTCATCGTATCGACCAAGTGGTCCTAGAATGTCGCAAGAGGGCTCATTCTAACGGAAATGAAAAGTTCTAGTGCCCTTTTTAAGTGACCAAAAAAATTGGAGGGCATCTAGGCCCCCTCCCACGCTCATTTTTTTTAAAGTCAGCGGATCAAAATTTTGAGATAGCCATTTTGTTCAGCATAGTTGAAAACCTTAATAACTATGTCTTTGGGGATGACTTACTCCCCAACAATCCCTGGGGGAGGGGCTGCAAGTTACAAACTTTGACCAGTGTTTACATATAGTAATGGTTATTGGGAAGTGTACAGACGTTTTCAGGGGGATTTTATTTTGTTTGGGGGTGGGGCTGAGGAGAGGGGGCTATGTTGGAGGATCTTTTTTTGGAGGAATCTGTCATGGGGGAAGAAAAATTCAATGAAAAAAGCGCAGGATTCTCTAGCATTACTATAAGAAAACAATGAAAAATAAACATGAAAACGTTTTTTCAAATGAAAGGAAGAAGCAGCATTGAAATTTAAAACGAACAGAGATTATTACGCATATGAGGGGTTCTAAAAATACTTTAGCATAAAGAGCGAGGTATTTAGGAGGAGATAAATACCTCGCTCTTTATGCTAAAGTATTTTTAGTAATTTCAACTATTTATTCTACGGCCTTTCTGATTCAGGGGTCATTCTTAAAAAATTGGGACAAAACTTACGATTTAGTGTAAAGAACGAGGTATTAACGAGGGTACAAACCCCCTCATATACATAATAATAATTAAAGAATATAAAAGTTTGTTACGTAAGTTAATTCTAAAGTTACGTATATTTTTTGCTAATAAAAAAATTCGTTAAAATTAAAATTAATAGTTGCCTTTTTATGTAACGGAAAAATTGCATGGCAACTAGGCCTCCTTCCCCATCCCATATTTCTCAAAATCGTATGATCAAAACTAAGAGAAAGCCATTTAGCCAAAAAAGGAATTAATATGCAAATTTCATTTGAATAGTTTACGTGTGGAGAGTCAAAATCAAACATGAATTAATTCAAAAACGTTCAGAAATTACATAAAAAAAACTAGTTTTTTTAACTGAAAGTAAGGAGCGACATTAAAACTTAAAACGAACAGAAATTACTCCGTATATGAAATAGATTGTTCCCTCCGCAATCCCTCGCTCTTTACGCTAAAGTTTGACTCTTTGCCACAATTCTGCTTTTTAAAACAATTAAAAGCTTTAGCGTAAAGAAAGAGGGATTGCGGAGGGAACAATCTATTTCATATACGGAGTAATTTCTGTTCGTTTTAAGTTTTAATGTCGCTCCTTACTTTCAGTTAAAAAAACTAGTTTTTTTTATGTAATAGCACCTAAAGTCAAACTATGAGAGAAATAGTCTAATCATTCAACGGCATTCAGCAACCTTACTTTAAGTGGTGGGCATAAGCTACATGGGATGACTGTCTGAATGTCGATATCGCCTAGAATAGAACACGTTTATTAAAACGGGTATACACGTTATCACTTGTATACACGTGTATCAAATTATATTAAGAACGGTTTGGGTGGAAGCCATATCGTTTTTCCCTATATATGAAGCCCACTTGAGTCTTAATTCTAGTAAATTCTGATAGGGGACTTTGCCTCCGACTGAATTGATTTTGGTACCTTTCCAGATATCACCTAATTTCTTTACTTCTTTCTAAACAGTTTCACAGTAATGCCTTGATTCTATTTGGAAAGGACAGCCTAATACTCCAATACTTCATTAATTAGTTTCAATATTTGGCCAGCAAGTGTTTTTCTTTTATATTTCAATTGCTCGGGAGGGATGCCACTATGTGCAGCTACTTTCCCGTTTTTGAGTGACTTCTGGAATACACTAACCTCCCGAAAGAAGACTGGGCCCGGATAGATATCCAAATTAAATAGGAACACATTAGAAACGCATAGCGGTTCTTGGATCCATTGTTCAGGTCCTACGAGAAATATTACCTCTAAAGGATGTGAAAATATCTCTTGGTAGCAGTCACCCTCTTTTGTGCTCCTCGGAAGGGTATGGGGTGGTTTGAGTGACATTGAGCTTCCCCGTAAGTATGTAGACAGTTTTAGTGTCACCCCAGATAGCTACTATTTCCACCACGGTTGAAATATTCTTAGCAGATGATCTCTTATCATTTTTATAGACGTTTAAAATCATTTGTTAGCCCTTTTAAACAGACTTGTTTGCATGGCGACAATAATCTTCTTAGTTGAGGTACCAATCTCCTGATTCGCCGCTCTTGGCTGGGAGTGCTATGCGTGGCTGGGACAAACAATCTGCACTATCTAGTCAACTGGCTTACTATTTGAGGGAGTAGGTGAATATTACTCAAAAATAATTTTCAGATCCAACTGTTTAGGGTTAAGCTGCCATATTGCATCGCTAACCCACTCTTCCTTCTATAGTTTTTATTACATCAATGACTGCAACTGCTGCATCTTTAATACGCCTCACCAGCTATTTCCAAAGAAAGTCTGAGCTGTTTTCACCCGAATCAACAAGGCTCAAAGTTGCAAACGTGTTTCTTAGTGCCAAGTTATATAATTGGCCAACTGTCTTATCTTACAGTTTCTGAACATTAAACTTCTTCGCTGTAACTGACACTTGTCTATAGATTCAACCTTGTTCTAAATTTAGCTATAACTAAAGATGAAATAAACTCCGTGATAGGCCCTAGCATCTTCATAGATAATTCTTCTGCATTTACTGACGAGTACGTGGTGCATCTGGTTTCATATGGTGTTCGTAAATTACATGTACGGTAATAGTTAGTCCTGTGGTGAAACCATTTACCTCCCACTATCAAGTCATTAGCAGCACAAAGATTTATCAGTGACGTATCTTTCTCACTGATTTCTTCAAATCTATATTGGCTGACAATCGTCGGTGCATAACCCCGGTTAAAACCAATTTTGGGTTGGAAATCACAGGACACAACCATTAAATTTTACTGGATTTTATTTTATTATTACTGGATTATTACTGGATAATTATTACTGGATTCTAAATTTACTACACAAGATTTAATCTTGTCTATAAACCTTATAAGTAACATTAAATAACAACTGATTGAAAGTTTCTTTATTAGAATCAATCAATTCTTTTGTTATTCCAATCATTGATTGAACCGTTATTTTTGCCTTGGTAGCTAGGAAACAGACTCACAAGATCCGGTCATCAATTTGCTCCCAGTTTTGGTCATATTTTTGTTGTGGTCAAACTTTTGGGTATAATCTTAAAATGTAAAAAAATCAAATTTAACAAAAATCTGAGATATCCCTTCCAGCTTACTTAAATTACAATAAACTATGTATTTTACTCTTTATTGAAATTGTCAAATCTAATAACTAAAAAAATGTGATTGAAAAATTGAGCCGCAAATAAAAGGAAAAGGGTAAAAAAACACATTTGGTGACACATAAATGAATTGAAGAACAGAACTGAAGCTGTTAAACTTTTAGAATTCTTTGTTTTAATTTAATTTAATTTAATTAATTTAAGTCTGTTGAGGTTTTAAGAGGGAATCCCCAATTTTATTTTCCCAAGACATTGCAAATAAATGTCTAATTATAAATAACAAAAGTTATCATAAATGGCAATGATTT